>NC_027756.1:45482364-45503107 GCF_000695525.1 Brassica oleracea var. oleracea | reverse complement strand
CTTGTTTGGGCCAAATGGAGAAACCGATAAATATTGGCTAAGGGAAAAGATGGATTTCGACCAGGCCTCAAAGGGACATGTCTTGGCCCATATCAGGAGTATATTCTTCACCTTTCAAAGTCCTGGTCGTGGCTATATGAAGAGGTAGTCCAAGTTTCAGTCAAAGACTTTATTTAGTCAAGTCTTTGTTTCTATTTCCAATGTCTTGTTTTTAGCACATTTTTCTTTGGATCTCTACAACTTGTAATCCTATAAATAAGGCCTTAGAGCCACGAAATAAAACAGATTGTTTTTCCCTTTTTATGAGTTTCTCTCATTGTTCTTTGTTTAGAACACTTCTTAGTTTCTTGGTGAGGTTATCTCCAAGTTTCGATCCTTCTTTTGTTGGACCGGTGCGTCACATCCGGCAACGATCGAAGTCTGGTAGTATCTTTGGGCTATTCCGCAACCCTTAGTGTCACCCCTCGATCCATCAGTTCTCAATCCTCTCGGATCTGAGTTCATATCAACCTTACCGAAAGAGTGATCCTTATTTTGGGCGTATCAGAAAGGCTCTCCAAGATGAAGCTACTTGAGAGTCTTGTTGCAAAACAAGTACCGCTAGCTGATTATGAAGAAGCTTTGAAGAAGAAACTCATAGATGAGTTAATTTCTAGTTAGTTTAAGTATAGCTCTCGGTCATGTTCTTGTTCTTGTTCTTGTTTCATCTTCATGTTTAATTTTCATGTTAACTCTCGGTCATGTTCTTGTTCTTGTTTCATTTTCATGTTAAGTCTCATTATGTTTCATCTTCATGTTGGTTTAATATAATGTTCTCTTGTCTTGTTCTTAAAAATGTGCTTATCTTAAACGCTTAGAAATGTGCTTGTTCTCATGGTTTATCTGGTTAAGTTCTCATGTTCTCTTGTCTTAATATGAACGGTTGTCTTAATATAATGTTCTTTAAACGCTTTGACTTGTGTTTCTTTAAATAATTTTTTTTTTAATTGTCTTGTTCTTGTTCTTGTTACTTGCAGGAGCATTGGTCGATGACAAAAAAAGCTCGGGTTTACCATTGTACATCAATATCAGGTTCTCTCCTCTGTAACTTTTAGTTTCACCTTCTGTTTTGCTACTGTCATGTAATAACAATAAGTTTTAACCCTTGTCAGATCCTAGCTGAAAAGAGACAAGTATAAAGAAGATCTATATAGACGAGAACGAAAGAATGGGAACAGAGAGAGAGATGAGAAACGTGAGATGGATCACAAACTTGTTGTGTCTTGTACTCTTGTCTTGTACATGTGCACTTTGTATTTTCATGTGCATCAAAGACTCTTGTTACTCTTGTTTTTGAGTGTCTCGAACAATTGTACCAAACACAAAAGCTTGTGTCTATATATTGCACTTTCTCTCTATAATCTCATATATATCTTCTCTCTCGACTCTGCACTTTGATCACAAGTGTTATAAATTTTTTTTTAAGTCTCTCTATTTTCTATCTTTGATCACAATTTTTATAAAAGAACTCATCTTCTCTTTATTTTCTCTCTTTGATCACAAGTTTATAAACTTCTTTAATCACCATATATGGCTTCTTCTTCTCAAAACACTTTAGATGAATCATTTGATGATGCATTTGATGAGCTCTTTGATCAACACTTTGATCAAGCGTTTGAGAAATTTACCATTCGTGCTGATCAAGAAGAACGAAGAAAAAAAGGAAAAAAAGAGCTTATATCGAAAGAAATCGTGAAGAAGGGTATATTCGTTTATGGAATGATTATTTCAGTGAAACTCCAACGTATCCTGATAATTTCTTCCGACGACGTTTTAGAATGAACAAGCCATTGTTCATGCACATTGTTGATCGACTCTCCAATAAAGTTCAATACTTTCGGGAAAAGAAAGATGGTTTCGGAAGGATTAGTCTCTCTCCCCTTCAAAAGTGTACCGCAGTCATTCGTGTTTTGGCGTATGGTTCTGCGGCTGATACGGTCGACGAATACCTCCGACTCGGTGAAACAACAACTCAGTTATGTGTGGAAAATTTTGTGGAAGGAATAATATACTTGTTCGGCGATGATTACTTAAGAAGACCAACACCGACTGATCTTCAACGTCTATTTGATATTGGAGAGCATCGTGGATTTCCCGGGATGATAGGAAACATCGACTGTATGCTTTGGGAGTGGAAGAATTGTCCCACCGATTGGAAAGGGCAATATTGTCGTGGTTCGGGAAAACCAATAATCGTTTTAGAGGCAGTTGCTTCATATGATCTCTGGACATGACACACATTTTTTGGACCTCCAGGTGCCTTAAACGATATCAATGTTCTTGATCGCTCACATGTTTTTGATGACATAATAAAGGGTCATACTCTGGAAGTCACTTACTATGTCAATGGAAGAGAGTATCATTTGACTTACTATCTCACCGATGGTATTTATCCAAAATGGGCAACTTTTATCCAATCTATTCAAATACCACAAGGGCCGAAAGCAGTTTTATTTGCTCAACGTCAAGAAGCTGTCCGAAAGGATGTCGAACGTGCTTTTGGAGTCTTGCGAGCATGCTTTGCCATTGTTAAAAATCTAGCACTTTTTTGGGATAAAGTCAAAATTGGGAAGATTATGCGAGCATGTATCATACTCCATAATATGATAGTAAAAGACGAACAAGATGGATACACTCAATTTGATGTTTCAGAGTTCCAACAAGGAGAAGACAACAAAAGTTCACATGTGGATCTTATGTATTCTACAGATATCCCTACAAATATCGCCAATATGATGGGTGTTCGAACTAGAATTCGTGATAGACAAATGCATCAACAACTGAAAGATGATTTAGTTGAACATGTATGGTTTAAATTTGGACGTGATGAAGACAACAACTGAGCTCGAATGCTTCTTTCAGATAATTCTCGTTTTTTTTACTAATCTTAATTTGTTTTCATGTATTAATTTAAAAATCTATGTTTAAAATGTTATCTTTTATTATGTTTTATGTAATAAAAAATAAAATTTTAGTAAAAAAATGTTTAATATTTATTTTTTAAGAAACCTAAAATAAGAGATTTGCAATGGAGGGAGAAAAAGTCTCAAGGTTCTTAATCAAGTTTCTTACCAAAATTAACTCTTTAAATACTATTAAAAATAAATTAAGAGACCCATTAGATATGTAGGATAAAGATGCTCTTACAACAAAAGAATCGATTTACTTTTGGCTCAAATCCAAATTAATCACGTTCATATATGTGTAACACACTATACATGAATGGATCGTCTCCTATCTAGTGTCATTTTAATAAATACAGAATTAAGTTTAAATTCACATAATCAAGCTCTCTGAATTGGAATACGAAAACATTATTAGAAGTTGGTACTTTTCCAGCAGCCATTATTTCTCAAGCTAGTCATCATGATTTTGATGTCTTTGTCCGAAGCTCAGAATATTCAATTTTCTCACCATAAATTCTTTGCAAAATAATATAAAACCACATTGCAAAGATGGTTACATTCACCAGAAACCAGCTATACTGAATATTAACCAACTGTATATTTACGTTCGATGCTTAGCATCTAATTGTATATGTACCTTCTTCAACGTGTGGAAATCAAATCCTTTGAAACCAAACATTGTGTCCAAAGCATGCATGCAAGAGTGTTGGTATGGCAATCGCCAAGAGTGTTTGACCAAAGATACAAAAACCACGAGTTGTAGTGGTAGTGGCAATCAACGCCCGTGTTGTCGGACGAGTGGAAATGGAAGAGAAAGAGCTGTTGCGCGAAGGCGAGTGCTACTATTAAGTTGATGATGTCCCTATGAGCCATTGGTCTAGTTTTGTGTCAAAAAATGATGGCAAAATCCGCATAGGTTATGAAGGTGACGGAGATGCAGGAGTGCTCAAAGTTATGGGGATAGTTTTGTCACTGGGATCAAATGGTTGGTGATTCTTTTGACCAGGAAGAGATCCACAGACATAAAAAAAGCGAGGAGCCTACAATGATCAAGAGAGCTCTAGATATCTTAGTTTTGAAAGGGAAACCATGTACATGATATGTATGATTTTGAATGAAGAGAAAATAGTTTGATGTGGTTAAAGAGGTGCCATAGACCAAGTGCAAAGAAGAAAAAAAAAACGGTATGACGTGACCCACTAATGTTCCCATGTTCTAGCTTTGGAGGTTCAGATTATGGAAGGTGGCAATAAATATAACTTTGCGTAGATGAATAAATGGAAGATGAGTGTAACAGCTGAATGAGAAAAGATGATGTATTTTTTCAGACCCACATCATCGTGTCTTAAGCACAAGTTACAGCGAATTTGGATAGGTGCTAAGCATTCTGGATTCAAAATCTACCATCTCAAATATACTTGTTTGTGTGGCAAAAATAATAATTAATTCTACCATTTTTATGGTTGGTATCCAATAGAAAAATAAGCTTTTATTTGATAACTTCCAATATAAATTTTATTTACAACCTTTAAAGTATCAATTATGCTTTAGACTATTTTTATAAAAAATACTGAAAATAGTTGTAAGAACCTTGTTCACTTTGAATTTTAAAAAATGTCTATAATTTTTTTAATAGCTATAACAAATATATAGCTAAAACAAATGCGTCTAACCTAAACTATACAACAAAGAATTTATCTTTGTCGTCCAACCAATTATAACCAAAGTATTATTTACAAGTTAAAACAAAATAGCTTTAAACATCATATTAATTTTGGACTTTAATTATTTATGTAGTGATTCATTTTAGTTAGGTTCATTGTGTTCGCATTGTGTGGATTTATATTATTAAAACTATCTTGAATCCAACTTTATGTTCTTCTTTATAATTTTCTATAAAATAGACAAATTCTATTATAGAGTGAGATTTGCTTCTATATGTTTTTTTAATAGAATTCTTCTATTTTTAAGAGAAATAAAGAAATGTTATTTCAAATTCTAAATATAAAACCAAAAGTAGAATTTCTCTATATATTTCTTTAAAAATATAAGATTTCTATTATAGAGTAGTATATTGGGTAAATCCACTTCTATGATTTATTTTTCTATTTTAGAAAAAAAAATATTGGAGATATACACTGGAAATTCTATAAAATCCGGCTCTTTTCTTTAAAACAACGTGGTCTAGTCCCTCCTCTCAATTTATTAATCTAAAAGTTTAGGGGGTGTATTCAATCTAAAATTTAAGGTGATTTGATTTTTAATGAGGTTTTAGATGATTTTAAGGAATTGCAGAGGATAAAATGATTTTTGTTAAACCACTCTAGAGTATCACTTAAAACCATGAAATTTGATTTTTTATTTTTTTAACTAAGAAACTCCACCCAAACACTCTAAAATCACTTGAAAATTTGAAAACTTCACAACTTAAAATATTTTCAATAACAATGGATTTCAGAGTACTTTATAAAATGTCAAGCTCGATAACACTAAATTTTAAATGAGTTTTTAAAATTCATATCTCAATAACAAGGGATTTGTCATTTTGATACAAATCATCTCTTATTGAATACACTCCTCCTCTTCATCATGGTCGCTCTTGTACGGACCATACGAGCTCATAGGGTTTCATGGATGCAAAACATGGGATCTTCCAAAATCTCCAGCTTCACTCATCCCACCTTCTTTCAAACGCTATCATATCAGTGATATTGACTATGTGACTTCTTCCAGTGGACTGGTTTTGCTTAGAAACGACTCTGATAATGCTTACTGCTACGTGGGCAATCCAGTTTCACAGCAGTGGGTCGAAATCCCTCCACCTCCATCTGATCCGAAAGGTGCTAATTCTAGTGTGGCTTGTTTGGTGACTCGTTTGGACGAGGACGGTGTCGTTATAAGCTTTAAAGTGGTTAGGTTAGATACTGTCCAATCCACAAATAATCATTTGAGTGTGTTTCTGTATTCCTCGGAGACAGGGATCTGGACTTCCAAAGTAGACTACTATCCTTATTGCATCAGCAGCATGTGTGATATCAACCTGAATGGTACAATCTACTATAGTTCTATGAGTGAACCTGGAGTAGTCGTAGCTCTTGATTTCTATTCTGAATCCGATCAATTCCGGGTTGTCCAATTACCAGACTATCCGGATTACAACAAGGACTACTAACGAACCTTGACTATATCAGGAGGCTTTGTCATGTATCTCAGATCATTAGCTCGATACAAAGAAACTGTTTTGAAGATTTGGAGGCTGAACAATGATGACGACACTTGGCATCTTTTGTGGGAAGTAGGCTTCCCGATTATCAGTAACTATGCACCGTTGGCAATGAATCCGTTTGATATTGGTATTGTTTATCTATGGAGTCAACGGGATTATCATTGGGTGTCATGTAACCTGCGGAAACGAAACTACACAATCCTTAGGAATGCATCTAATGATGGTCATCAAGATTGTCTCATTGACCATTTTGTATGTAAGAAGAGCGTGGATGAAATATGGCATCCAAGATCATCATTAAATTTACACTTGAACTTTAGAGTTTGTATCTCGTTTTGCCCATTCGTGGTCCCACGGTGGATGGAACCCGTGCCTCGTCCTCCTCAAGCTGAGATGATAGATATGACTTCACTACTTTCTTACGCTACTGCAACACACGAGAGAATGATGGCGTACATGAGACGGTGATGAGGGATAAAGAAAACAATTACTTTTGGATGGAGTGATATCAGTATGTTTTTCTATATGATGTCTTTTGGATTTGTTATTGTTTTATATTGTTTCGAACTATGCACTGTTTTTAGAGCGGTCTCTGTTTTTTCGGTAATAAAGTAATACCAGTGGTAAAAATTCCCAAGAGTGTTGTGATCAAAGAGACAAAAACCATGAGTCGTAGCATCAAATGGTAGCGGCCCTCAACGCCCATGTGGTCGGACGTGCGGAACTGGAAGAGAAAGAGTTGTTGCGCGACGGCAAGTGCAATTAAGTTGTTGAGGTCCCTATGTTCCATTGGTCTTCTTTTGTTAAATATTATGCGAAAAACTACATATACATTATTGAAAGTGAGGGAGATGCAGGAGTGTTAAAAGGTTGGGGATTCTTGAGTCCCAAAGAAATGAAAAGCATAGTAGGAGATTATAATGATCAAGAGAGACACTAAATATCTTGGTTTTGAAAGAGGAAACATGTACATGATATGTATGATTTTGGATGCAGAGAAAATAGTTAAAGAGGTGCCACTGACCAAATGCAAAAAAAAAAAAAAAAATTCCCTGTACGATGTTGCCCAGCAGTGTTTCCATGCTCAAGCTTTGAATGTTAAGAATATGGAAGGTGGCAATAAATATAATGTTGCTAAGATGAGTGTAACAGTTGAATGAGCAAAAATCTTGATTTCATTTCAAGAATGAGGGTAATTTGTGTGTAGACATGTAAGGCAAGTGAGAAGTCACGATTCGATTTGAATATTTGTCTAAAATCGAAACCTCAAGTAACTTGCAAGAGCATGATTATTGAAGAGTTCTCAGGGTGGAGTTCTTACCGAAATATAAGAACCCGTCTCTTAACTTTTAACTACGACGGCTCTTAAAAGTTTTATTTAAGAACTGGTTCTTAACTTTTTTTAGTTAAAAGCTTAGAGACGGGTTCTTGTATTTTGCTAAAAACTCATCCCTAAAAACCCCAGTAATCATGCTCAAGCTTACGTCTGTCATCAATATTCTTCGGCCTTTTCTATTTGGGCGTCTCATTTCTAGTAGACTCCAATTGGGCTTTTCAGGAAACACAAATAAAAGACACCGATGAGATTGTAGAAATGAACGGCACATTTTCTTTTCAATAGTAATAAATTAATTTGATGAATCTACTACCGACATTATGGGTGTGATTGGTAGTGTATGTAGGTGCTGTCTGCAGTCCCATTTATTTCTACAGCACTAAATTCACAGCAATCAAGTTTTAATAAAAATTTCAAAATCACAGCTCTTGAAATAATCTACAACTTTACAAGTGCTCTACAGAACCAAAAATTCAGAGCAATTTTTTGGAGCTTTCTTTAAAATTTTAAAGCAATAAAATCTAAAGCCAAAGTAAACAAATTTTTTTACATCAATTTTTTTAAACCTACAGTCGTTACTAATCGGATCCTATTAACCGACCTCCATGACTCCGTCCACGAAAGAATTGATGCATCATGACACCCAGAAATAGACTTCAATTAAAAATCAAAAAATCCTGACGTGATCTCCTGATTTAGCTGATGGGACCACGGAACCCCCCCCGGTATTATCAGAAACAATATTCAATAAAATTCACAGCTTATGATCAAAACAATTATTCAAGGTTTTTGGATAATGTCAAATACATATAAAAAAATAGTGAAGATACCTCTTTAGTTTATCTTTATTTGGCTTTAAATTTAAAAGGAAATAATTTGATGTTTTAATACAGAACCCCAAATTTAAAAGGAAATAATTTGATGTTTTAATACAGAACCATATGACAATATCCACGTGGTCTGAACCGACCACTTCAAATCCCCCAAAAGCCCTACAATATTTCAATCTAATAAATCAATGAAAATTACTTTTTTCTACTCTCTAGAGATAATATACTTCTTGGTATAAATACACTGCTACACACACACACACTCATAGAGAGACATCTAGACTTCACTTACACATTCTAAGAACTTTAGACCTTTACCAAAACCAGAGAAGATCAAGAAGAAGAAGAAATACATGGAGAGATCACCATACTACGGTTCATCGTACCTAGACTACCTTTCTCTCCCAGACCCACATGTCTGTTTTTTCTTCATGGTTGTCTTCTTTGTATTGTCTCTCACATGGTACTTGAACTACGAGTCCGTCCTCGAAGACACCATGAACCAGCTCAAGCTCGTCTTCATGCTCTCCCCTCTCTTCCTCCTCCTCCTCGTCCACATCTTCTCAGGCGGCCTTTCCTTCTACGTCCCATGGCCTGAACAGGACTCCATCCACCGTGCTGGTTCTTCTCCTTGGGGAGTAGCAGCCGTGCTCGTGATCATCTTGCTCATGGTCTCGTACCAGTCAGACATCCATGAGATGTGGTTCCCCTTTGGGGCTAGGTAAATCAATCAACCTAAAAGTTTCCTTAAAACTTATGACCAGCTTGAGATATGGAACATCCATGTAAGGTTTAGTCTCTCATGTGAGATGTTAAAGTATGTGTACTAGTGAAACTTTTGCCGAAGATCTTTCAAGTCTTATCAGAGTGTCTATATATGTAGATGAAATCAAGTGTCTCTGCGTGTGTATTCTGCTTGTATTCGAAAAATTCCCTTTAGAAAATGAGATGTAGATAATAAAAATTTGATGCAGTAGAAAGTTTTGTGGTTGAATGGATGCATGAGTTAAACTCCTAAAATGAATATATTAGAAAATTAAAAAACAAATCAATCGCGGATCGCCACGGATCAGAAAGACCTGCAAACAGTGTAAAAAACTCATTAAAATCGGTTTTTAATTAGTAGTTTTTGTAATTGATCTTTTAAAGGTTTTATGGAGGTTCACGTACTAAAATCTTATCAAGTACCCCGGATAAACATGCTATTACGGTGCCTAATGTATGTACATTGACTCAGACAACTAGTGGTTCTTCTTGTCATTTTTTGACAAGTGGGAGTGTATTATCTACGTAATATTTTCCGGAATTTTTTTCACCTCTTTTGGTTAAGAAATTACAACAACTTTTGCGATTGCTTTATGAACGTTGCATTGTTTTGATTATAGGAAAGAGTAATTTTGAAATTTTGATAGAAATCGATTACTATAATAATGCCAAAGTGATATCTTTTATTTTCAAGTTTGTTTGTGATAAAGAAAAAAGATACCGACATATTTGTACTTACAATTCTCACCACTACTTTATAATGTTTGGGGTACATTCTAGAGTTTGATGATTTATGAATACTCAGGATTGAAAGCGACATTCTTCCACTACGATTTTGCCAAATTTTCAAATCGAGGTCGTCTTAAATGTTGGAAAATAGATGATTGATCCACCTTATGTGTGAGATTCTAATAATGATAACTAAATTTTGATCTCCCTGTGCGGATGTATTTTTATGCTATTAATTTTTTATGTCACTATTTAGAATTAGGTAAAAAAATCAAATTCAAAGAACTGAATCGATCCCAATCCGAATAAATAGTATCAAATTCGAACCGAAATTGATTAAATATCCGAATTATTCAAAATTTTGGTATTTGAAAAACTGAAATATAATCCGATCCAAAGCAAAGTATTTTGGATATCCAAAATAGATTTATATATTTTTATATATTAATTATTTTTAAATTTAATATATATAAAAACATCCATAATATATACGATACTTGTAATAATAATAATGTAGTAGTTTTGAAATACTACAACTTAATATAAGCTGCAATTTTTTTTGTGGTAGAACAAACAATGAAATGTGAAAACTTTACAAAGTAAAACAAGTGTATTGGAACTTACTACTTCCTAGTTCCTACACATATGACGTTGTTTCTACAATTTTTTTGTTAAAAATTTTCAAATATATAATGTGAAAACTTTACGAAGTAAAACAAGTGTATTTGGAACTTACTACTTCCTAGTTCCTACACATATGACGTTGTTAATTTCTACAATTTTTTTTGTTAAAATTTTCAAATATTTATATATATATATCGATGAAGTTATAAACGTTGTTATGTGATTCGTAGAGATAAAAAAATCAACAAGGTTGTATACGAACGAAACTTAAATTTTGGATTTATATGGTTTATATTTTTCTTTGAAAGACACATCAGATATCATTTTTTTTTTGTAACTACACATCAGATATCATGTGTTAAAGGTTGAATAACGTTACTTTACCGCCATGATTCATGGATGTCTTAGAACATTTAGAATTTATATTTTCGATTCTAACAACACACCTTCAACATACAAAACAACTTAAGAAAATGCACCCAATAGAGATTCGAATATGCGACGTTAATCTTTTTTTTTTGAACGTTAGTGCGACGTTAATTTAATCTTATTAATAAAGTTGTTCACTTTCGATTTAAAAACAGTGACAATATTTTGAAAATATAATAATTTTAATGTCACTCTTAGCATATAGTATGAAAAAGCTATGATTTTTCATTTTTAAAAATACATGTTAAAACTGTCACTATTATTTAATAAAAGAAACTGTTCACAATTCATTAAAGAGACCAACCTCGCATTTTGAATCCTTTTCGGTGCTTTTTCTAAGTTATTTTGTATGGTGAAAGTTTGTTGTAAGACTCAAAAAAGAACAAGAGATTTGAATCGGGAGGAAAATGATAAAAAAAAATGTGAATGTTGTTTTCTATGATCCTGAAAATCAGAAAAGCATAATTGAGCCAACATTGATGTAAATTGCTTTAATCCATTCAACAATGAAAAAAGTAAATCACATCAACGCTGCACTCAATGATGTTCATTCAAATCCAGGGAAAAATAATTTCTTGCTCTGTTTTATCCTCATGGAACTACACATGTAATTTATAAGACATTGTCTGAAAGCAGTACAATGCCTGTGTTTGTACGACTGTGTACGACTAACGAGCGGTGCTAAATCGTATTTTTGACGTTGCTGATTTGTAATAAATTGTAAACTATCATTAGCTAAAGTTTAAAATAGTTTCCACGTGCTTAATTAAAAAACTTTCGGTTTGGGTTTCCGTAAAATCCTTATTAATTATATACGCATATATAATATATACATACAAATATATGTATATTAAGGACTCAAAAGCAAGGACTCCCAATAATCATAGCCTAATGTAATAAAGAACACATTGTTTAATCCAAGTTTCTGTATTCTTTATTATTTAATCCAAGTTTCTGCAAGTACTAAACATCGGTGTTCTTGTGTTGTACTGCAGCAAAGCACAGCTTTGTATATGTACTACATGAGACCATCTCCACTTCAACGACGTCGTTCAACATTTTTTTGCTTTCTTTGGCTTACAGAAGCTTAATTACTTTGTTGACGCTCTTCTCATTGATATCTCTGCGTATGATTTACAATCACTGTGAACAAATTAATAATGGCCATGTTAACCTTAATATATTAAAACAAAATCAAACGGATCAGATAAACAATTGTATGGAAAAGAACAATCACAACTTATTAAGACCATCTTTATCCTAAATACCCTAATGGTTCTCTTAATTTATTTTTAATAGTATTTAAAGAGTTAATTTTGGTAAGAGGGTTGATTAAGAACCTTGAGATTATTTCCCCCTCCATTGCAAGTTTCTTATTTTAGGTTTCTTAAAAAACAAATATTAAACTTTTTTATTGAAATTAAAATTTTTTTTCTTACATAAAACATAATTAAATATTACATTGTAGACATAGATTTTAAAATTAAAACATAAAAACAAAGATTAGTTTAACAAACGAGAATATTTGAAAGAAGCGTCCGAGCTCAGTTGTTGTCTTCATCACTGCCAAATTTAAACTATACATGTTCAACTAAATCATCTTTCAGTTGTTGATGCATCTGTCTATCATGAATTCTAGTTCGAACACCCATCATATTGGAGATATTTGTAGGCATATCTGTGGAGAAATCGAGATCGACATGTGAACTTCCGTTGTCTTCTGCTTGCTGGAACTCCGAAGGATCAAACTGAGTGTATCCATCTCGTTCGTCTTCTACTATCATAGTATGGAGTATGATACATGCTCGCATAATCTTCCCTATTTTGACTTTATCCCCAAAAAGTGCCGGATTTTTAACAATGGCAAAGCGAGCTTGCAAGACTCCAAAAGCACGCTCGACATCCTTTCGGACAGCTTCTTGACGTTGAGCAAATAAAACTGCATGCGGCCCTTGTGGTGGTTGAATAGATTGGATAAAAGTTGCCTATTTCTGATAAATACCATCGGTGAGATAGTAAGTCAAATGATACTCTCTTCCATTGACATAGTAAGTGACTTCCGGAGTATGACCCTTTATTATGTCATCAAAAACAGGTGAGCGATCAAGAACATTGATATCGTTTAAGGTACCTGGCAGTCCAAAAAACAAGTGTCATATCCAGAGATCGTATGAAGCAACTGCCTCTAAAACGATTGTTGGTTTACCCGAACCACGAGAATATTACCCTTTCCAAGCGGTGGGACAATTCTTCCACTCCCAATGCATACAATCGATGCTTCCTATCATTCCGGGAAATCCACGATACTCTCCAACATCAAGTAGACGTTGAAGATCAGCTGGTGTTGGTCTTCTTAGGTACTCATCGCCAAACAAATATATAATTCCTTCCACGAAATTTTCCACGCATAACCGAGTTGTTGTTTCACCGAGCCAGAGGTATTCGTCGACCGCATCAGCCGCAGAACCATATGGCAACACACTAATGGCTGCAGTACACTTTTGAAGGAGAGAGAGACTAATCCTTCCGAAACCATCTTGCTTTTCCTTAAAGTATTGAACTTTGTTGGAAAGACGATCAACAATGCGCATAAACAATGGCTTGTTCATTCTAAAACGTCGACGGAAGAAATTTTCAGGATACGTTGGAGTATCACTGAGATAATCATTCCATAAACGGATGTGGCATTCCTCACGATTTCTTTCGATATACGCTCGTTTTCTTTTCTTTCTTCGTTCTTCTTGATCACTATGAATGGTTAAATTCTTAAAGGCTTGATCAAAATGTTGATCAAAGAGCTCATCAAATGCATCATCAAAAGATTCATCTAAAGATTCTTGTGGAGGAACACATTTCGTTGCTTTGACAACAGATGGCAGAATTTTTAGGTTAGTCCTTTGAAACCCAAGAAACTCATTTTTAGATTTACTTCAAAAGAAAAGAGCCATTTCTAATGATTATGATTTTGATCAGTTTGGTAGAGAAGATCATGGAAGACTTGGTTATGGAAGGACAAACGTTTACCATTTTAGTGTGTCTAAATCAGCTTTGTGATTATGTATGTCTGATTAATGTGTTTTTTTCCTCCTAGATTTCATGACGTGCTCAAGAAAAGGTGATTCGCATTCTTCATCTCCCAAAAGTGGAGGAAAAATGGGTAACTCATCATTTTAAATTTAGTATCAAAGGAGGCTAATGTTATTGCTATGAACCTTAACAAGAAAAGTGAAGCACTTTCTGTCTTGGGTTAGTGGAATACGAGAATAAGGTAAACTTCTTTGCGGCAGTTTACATTGTAAAGCAAATGTTTGCCGTACCTTACTCCAAAGCTCAGGTTTCTACTCTTTTCTTGAACATAAACTATAGATAACTGCATCAATATAGTGAATCTTCCTTGCTTACAATAAACATAACTTTCCTTCCAGTGTGAATTTTTTTTCCTATGTATGAAACATAACTTATTATTTCCGAGTAGTTGAAGTTTTTTTTCAATTTTGCTTTCCTAGCTTTCATGTGACCTTTGCAGGAAGTGCACGTCTTCTGCAATTCATGTGAGCATGTTTGTCACGCATATAGAAAGAGACGTTGGGGTGTTACGAATCCAAGCGAGATGCTGATACAGGTTTCTCGCCTTAATGGATTAAACGTTGGGGTGTTATAATTATGTACACCAATCAATTTTAAAAATATATACAGATTGTCTTCATATTTATAATGCAGTACTGTTAAATATCTTATGTAATTCCAATTTATCTTAACACCCCTAGCTGATCACTGAGCTAACGGTTACCATCCTCACATGATTGCTCATGATCAAGGTAACCTTCATCTCATTGAGTCTTCTATTGTATCCATCGGAGGCATCTGTTAACAAAAATATGCAATAACCATCTCCCCTTTTCTGAGTGTGGTTCTAATATTTCCATGGTCATGCAATCTTCTTGAAGGATGGACAAGTCTGTGATTGATACGGTGGTAGTTTCTTCCCTTCTGTTAGTAATATATGCTTGCTCCAAGGTCTAATTTACTTTGGTCCATTGTTATAGACATATTGAACATGTGCATGAATTAGATCACTATCTAAGTCTGAGAGTGGAGGTGACAGACGCGGCAATGGAGTCATTGGAAAAAATGCGAGAGGGAAGTAAGAAAGTAACACTGCAGCTGGGGGACATATTACAATACTGTTGATTTCTTCATGAAGCTTCTCCAGCTCTGAGAATGCCTGGTGGACCACCAGTGGTGGTACCGGCACCGAAAAGATCTTTAGGTTGTGTAATTTTACGAGGTGATCTACCTTGGAAGACATCATACCGGATAGTTTTATTAAACATCACAGTTTTATCTGCTGCCTCTTTGTTTGTGTTTTTTTTGGCTTTTACCTTATATGCATGAGCTCTTTACATATGACTATATTTGTTTAGTTATGTAAAGATCTTTACTCTTTTGGTGTTATTAAATCCTTTAATTATTTACCAAAAGCTTCTTTATTCGAACTGTGATGACTCGGTCCCTCATGGAAGCTATGTACAAAGCATCAAACCATTTAATTAGAAAGAAAACAGCGACAACTCTAATGGCTCCGAAAAAGTGTCCGATAAAAACACAGATTTCATTCTACAAAGATGCTATATTAAATTGACGTCTGCTTTGAGGAATTCAAGTAACAAAAACATAGGTAATCTTTCAAAAGATGAAAGCTTTGAGAGCTATTGCCTTCACTAAATCATTATGAAGCCATTTTTTTATCCATGAAGAGCATGTCTTCGAGATGAGCGCACATTCGACATTTAACTTTATTCTAAATGAAACAAAAAAAATCCATTCACAATACGACCCCTACAAAAAGGATAAAATCTTATCAAAAGAGAAAATATTAAATACTTTTAAAAACTAAAATATATTAATCCAATTATATATAAAATTTTATTTTTCATCTCATTCATGAGTAATACACTTAGGTTTAGTATAAAAATTAATTAAAAATTATTCAGTATAATTTAAATTTATTTATGAATAATAGGTCCACAAGATTTCAAAATATTTTAAATTGTTTGGCCTTCAGTAGATCTATTGAAAATTGTAAGTATATCAAAATACAATATTAATAGTTAAATGGTTATAATTAGGCCATAAATATCAAGATAAGCTTAACCATTTCAATAGAAAACCAAACTTTAATATTCTACACCCAAACAAAATATTGATCAGATTAAATCAAAATTTAGTTTTCTTAATCTGTTTTAATCAATCCAAAATAGTTTAGAAGCAAAAATAAAAAAATATATCCAAAACATATATAAAATAATAAATAATAAAAATTAAATACTCTTAAATCTATGTAGTAAAATGTATATTAGGATATCTTATAAAGTTTTTAAGCCTTTATCACCACTTAGAGCTAATATATATATAGAAACTCTAAGTCAAACTTCAAAAAACAATTTATGTAAAAAATATCAATAAAAATTATAGATAACGTGTTATAAAAATTTAACATGCTAGATTGCCAAAGACAATTTGATTTTAGTTTTTTTAAGGAAATTTTTGAAAATAAACATTGTTAGAGACACATTTATAATCATGACTAGAATACATTAAGATATATCACAATCAAACATATAACTATAACAAAAAATTAAAAAATATTAAAATACTACACATTTAGATGCAAAAATGTGAACGTATTTCTATTAACAATTAATAACTGAAATGAATACTAAAAATAAAGTAGTACAATGTCATAAAATATAGTCGATTTCAAATAAAAAATTCAAAGATGTAAAAATTATGAAAAAGTCAAATTATATATGGTTTAATTAGAAACCAAACTATATTTATTATATTCAATTTAGAATAATTTTCAAATATTTTATAAAATTAAAAATATTTTAATATAAAATTATTTTATTGTAAATTTACCGGTCTGTAGGGCGGACCAACCCCTAGTCTATCTATTACAATAAAATATACTTGTCTTTCTGCTCATGGAGCCACGTCAGCATGGAAGGGTGAGCATTTTAGGACACGTGGCACTGGAGAATTTTGCTACATTCGGGTGATTTTGTGTCTTGATCTGAACTGGACCTTTTCTTTGCTTTTCTGGGCTTATACATAAAATTCTCTGCAGGCCCAATGAAAGAGAAGGTTTAATCTTCTCCTTAGCTACGAGCTTTGTTTCTCAGATTTTTTCAGAAAAGCTGTCGTCGATCAAGTGACTGTAACGTTTCAGAAATTTAATCAGCGCTTTAACAAGAGTAATCCATTCCTCCCACTCTGAAATATTCAATCGACCTCATCGCCTCCCAAAGTAAAAAACTTAACTCCGAGTATAAATCTCCAAGTTTCAAGCGATGTGCACAACTTCAACGAGATCGATAAGACAAGTTTGTTCTAATTATAACTCCAACAATGGTGAATTCCTTCATCCTCTTTGCCGATCTGAAAGCCGGATGCTGTTCCTTCATCCTCTTTGCCGATCTGAAAGGCGGTGAACTCATGTTGACATTTTACTCATTGACGAACTGGTAATCACGTCCTTCTCCTATTAGAAATAGAAATAAACTTGCCGTAGTATCTATATCGATTGTCTAATCTTTCGATTTATTTCTTTCAAACAGTCGACCATTATGCAAAGGTCTGTTAGTGTGAACCGTCAACTCAGATTCATACACCTTTCAGCGAAAATCTTTTGATTTATTTCTTTCAAACAGTCGACCATTTTTGTTGGTGTAACGAGAAGCAACAAAAATTTCGGTTGTCTGATGCGCCCCTATCCATACGGTTCAATGATAACACTTCTTTTGAGAAACTAACGGAGGACGTCAAGCCCATACCTACTGATGCGCTCCTATCCATACGGTTCAATGGTTACATACTGTTCTTGATCATCTTTTTAAAACGTTTTCACCTTTTCAATTGCTATATGAATCATTTTGTTTTATTGTCAAACAGTTAGTTCCCTTATTGGAGTATTTATAAAACAGAAGCCTGACTGATGTGTTTCTTTGCTATTAGGTACTCACTTTAATCCCACAATATGAAGGGAAAAGGGTGCTAGAACTTGGAGCTGGCATCAGTCGTTTCACTGATGAACTGGCTCAAAAGGCTGGTGAAGTCATCGTCCTTGACTTCATCGAAAGTGCCATTAAGAAGGTTTGTTTTACGACTACTTTGGTTTGGTAGCTCTTTGTATTAAGTTTCTTTGGTGATGTTGTGTTCTTGCAGAATGAAAGTGTGAATGTATCTCTCTGATGTGTGCTGATGTGACATCTCCAGAAAATCGAAGATGGATCCGTTGACTTGATTTTCTCAAATTGGTTGCTCATGTATCTCTCTGATAAAGAAGTGATATCCATTTCTCATTATGTGATTCTCTTTTTACTGTAAAAGAGAAGAAATTCTAAATCTTATAGATGGGATGCAGGTGGAACTTTTGGCAGAAAGAATGCTTGGATGGGTAAAGCCAGGACCATACATTTTCTTCAGAGAATCATGCTTCCATCAATCATGAGACCGCAAGCGAAAATCAAACCCCACTCACTATCGTGCACCAAGATTCTATACAGAGGTTTGTTGTCACTTGGCTCCATTCTCTCGAATCTAATGTTTTGGATGAGTTGAGTTTCTTTTTTTTAGAGTGCGCTAAATTTTAAAACGTATGGTGTAATGCAGATTTTCCAGGAAAGCCAAGCACGTGATGCTTCTGGCAAATCATTTGAGCTCACTATGGTTGGTTGCAAATGCATTGTGGCGTATGTGAAGAACAAGAAGAATCAAAATCAGGTGACTAATTATTTTCTTTATTAGACTGTCTACTTTTGTTATCATTTGATGGTGTACCTTATTCATTACCAAGAGGTAAAGCTTTATCGTCCATGTTATGTCAGATTTACTGGATTTGGCAAAAAGTAAGCATGGAGAATGACAAGGACTTCCAGCGTTTCTTGGACAATGTTCAATACAAGTCTAATGGGATCTTGCGATACGAGTGTGTCGTTGGGCAAGGATATGTGAGCACTCGCGGTTTTGGTAAATTCCATTTCTAACTCTTTATCATACAGACATGCGTGCCTCTTGTCTCTAAGTTGTTGTTATAATTAACAGAGACAACTATTGGTCAACATGATGTTGATTGTGGTATCGGAGGAGGTGACTTCTACATGGCTGAGACTTTTGATGTTCATGTTGTCGGTATTGATCTATTGGTCAACATGATGTCTTTCGCGTTGGAGCGTGCTATTGGGCTCAACTGCTCAGTCGAGTTTGAAGTCGCGGATTGCACCACAAATACATATCCTGATAACTCTTTCGACGTCATTTACAGCAGTGCCACTATTTTCCACATCCAAGTAAGCAGTAATCATTTTCCACATCCAAGTAAGCAGTAATCACTCTCGAAGATTCATATTCCTTTTTAAGAGTAATCATCATTTGTCCCTTTTTTCTTTCCAGGACAAGCCAGCTCTGTTTAAGACATTCTTCAAGTGGCTTAAACCAGGTGGAAGAGTTCTCATCACTGACTATTGCAAGAGTGATGAAACTCCGTCTCCAGTATTCGCAGAGTACATCAAACAAAGAGGATATGATATCCATGATGTTCAAGCCTATGGACAGGTTTGTGTTGATAATAAAACTTTATTATTATTTTCTGTTTTTGAGGGTGTTATGAATCATTAAACTTTCTTTCCTGTAAATGCTTAAAGATGCAGGCTTTGAGGATGTGATCGCTGAGGACCGTATTGATCAGGTGACTCTCACACACATACACATACATGTACAAATGTACATTTCTTTGTACAATATGCTGATTTTAACGTAAAGTATTTTTATATTCTCAGTTTGTCTTAGGCCTGAGTTAGAGAAAGTGGAGAAAGAAAAAGAAGAATTTATTCATCAGCGACTTCTCAGAAGTAAAAAAACATGATCAATCAGAAAGAATCAGTTTAAGAAATTTCTCATGTTGTTAAAATCAGAGAGCTAACATACCTAGCGACGAACCACTTCTGTACGTATTGTCATCTAAAATTTCTCATGCAGTAAGAAATGGACAAAAACATATAAAAGTAATCAAAGAAAATAAAGTACATCGCGTAAACAAAAGATATCTCATTATAATTACTCACACTAGTTACAAACCAGATTTCCTCCGAAAGTTTCCACATACTATCATGGTTCCACACGTACACACACCAAAACAAATTGATCCTCACAAAGGATGAGCCATGTTTTCTAAGTTTGATTTTTCAATCATCACAAAGAATTTGGCTTCTCTTGGATTTTGTCGCAAAGCATCTTTCGGTGTTATTCTCAAATTGTTTGGCTTCACATGTATGTCTCTGTTTTTTTTTTTGTATGTTCTTTCATCTTGCTCATGTACTGTAACATTTTACAAATGTCCTCTCCTTCTTAAACTGGAAGAAAAAAAATGAATAAAATGAATGTAAAAAAACAAAGAAAGGCAAAGGCCTCACAAACACTACAAGAAAACACGCCGAATTCCGATGGAGGTTCCGACGGACATCAATGTCGTCGGACGTTTGTGACGGATTACCGATCAATTTCCGACGAAACCCAAAAAATTGAAGTCGTCGGAATTTTCCGATGACTTTTCGACGACATTCCGATAAAAAACGTAACCGTTGTAGTCGTCGGAAGTTCATCAGTATATTCCGACGAATTTCCGACGACATTCCGATTAACAGTAAAGTCGTCGGAATTCCGTCGGAATTTTCCGACGAATTTCCGACGAACCATGTGACCGTTGCCGACAAATATATATGACCGTTGTATAGCCGTTTGAGATTGGACAATACCGACGGAATTCCGACGGCTGCTTTACATCCGTCGGAATTTTCGT
>NC_027756.1:45478036-45478248 GCF_000695525.1 Brassica oleracea var. oleracea | reverse complement strand
GCTAGATCGTTTGATGTCTTCGAGTTCATCTTAGTTTTTTTCGGCTTTTTAACTTTCTGAATGTTTTTTTTTTCTATTTCGGTTTGTATGAATTTTAAGCTTTCTGAATGTTATTTTTCTATTTCGGTTTGTATGAATTTAAATTATATAATATTATTAGTTTTAAATTTCTGATTTTTTTTAATTTATTAATATAAAAAAATATATAAAAA
>NC_027756.1:45469736-45477971 GCF_000695525.1 Brassica oleracea var. oleracea | reverse complement strand
CGTCGGAATATACCGACGGACAAATATCCGTCGGAATTTACCGACAAACCAATTTCCGTCGGAATATACCGACGAACGAATTTCCGTAGGAATATACTACCGACGAACGAATATCCGTCGGTATATTCCGACGACCAATGTCCGTCGGTATATTCCGACGAACCAACGTCCGTCGGAATACACCGAGGAATCCACTACGTCGGAATTGTCTGAGGAACGTTCTCCGTCGGTACATAGTTTTTCCGATGAACTCTGGTCTCGTGTGTCCGCATCGTAATATCGTCGGAAGTTCGTCAGAATGACGTTTCTCGGTATTCGTCAGAAAGTCGTCGGAAGTTCTGACGAAATTCCGACGAATTTTTTTTTTCCGACAAAACGATACCAACGGATAGGTTCATCGGAAATTCGTCGGAATCGGTCTATTCCGACGAATTTCTGACGATTTCGGCCATCAGAATCCCCCTGTTTTCTTGTAGTGAAAGTAACAACATTGAAAATAAAACGATGATGATCACTTTACTACCTCTTTCTCCAAATGGAAGAAGACTCAAGGATAATATTCGTCTGACACACATTACTCAAAGATTCCATTGCCAGGATCTCAAATCTGCAACATGCTTGAAACGTGAAAAAGCGAAAGCGCATAATTATTGGGCTGGAATATAAAGCTAATATTTTTTTGATTGTTTTGTTCCATTTAGTTATGTAATTGTATATGTGGTGCGATGTATCATTGTTACTACGTGGAAACTGAGAATACAATATTTGATTAAATAGAAATTATATACATTCATTCAATTCAGCTGACATTAAACGATTAAAGGATTGAGTTCTTGGAAAAACATTTGTATTTGGTTTGGTTCATCTTAATTTCAAATTATTAATGGTTATGCTACAGTTAAAATATTTTGATTAAATTACATGAATCAATCAGTTTGTAGTTTTAGTGTAAACTCATCCGCCCCAAAATAAATATCCGCACAATCCAGTGACTTTCTTAAATAAAGACACGACAAACCCTAATCTAGATAAAACGTAAAAGCCCAAAACAACATTAATTAACTAAAGCCCATAATAATTAATCCCAACCATGTGAGCCCTAACTATATCGTGACTGAATTGGAGATAGAGATAAGTCATCTTCAAGCGCTTGTCCGAAGCTCACAAGTCAGAATACACTCAATTTGATGTTACGGAGTTCCAACAAAGAGAAGACAACGAAAGTTCACACGTGGATCTCATGTATTCTACAGATATCCCTACAAATATCGTCAATATGATGGGTGTTCGAACTACAATTCGTGATAGACAAATGCATCAACAACTGAAAGATGATTTAATTGAACATGTATGGTTTAAATTTGGACGTGATGAACACAACAACTGAACTCGAATGCTTCTTTCAGATAATTCTCGTTTTTTTACTAATCTTTGTTTTCATGTATTAATTTAAAAATCTATGTTTAAAATGTTATCTTTTATTATGTTTTATGTAATAAAAAAATAAAATTTTAGTAAAAAATGTTTAATATTTATTTTTTTTAAGAAACCTAAAATAAGAAATTTGCAATGGAAGGAGAAAAAGTCTCAAGGTTCTTAATCAAGTTTCTTACCAAAATTAACTTTTTAAATACTATTAAAAATAAATTAAGAGACCCATTAGGTACGTAGGATAAAGATGCTCTTACAACAAAAGAATCGATTTACTTTTGGCTCAAATCCAAATTAATCACGTTCATATATGTGTAACACACTATACATGAATGGATCGTCTCCTATCTAGTGTCATTTTAATAAATACAGAATTAAGTTTAAATTCACATAATCAAGCTCTCTGAATTGGAATACGAAAACATTATTAGAAGTTGGTACTTTTCCAGCAGCCATTATTTCTCAAGCTAGTCATCATGATTTTGATGTCTTTGTCCGAAGCTCAGAATATTCAATTTTCTCACCATAAATTCTTTGCAAAATAATATCAAACCACATTGCAAAGATGGTTACACTCACCAGAAACCAGCTATACTGAATATTAACCAACTGTATATTTACGTTCGATGCTTAGCATCTAATTGTATATGTACCTTCTTCAACGTGTGGAAATCAAATCCTTTGAAACCAAACATTGTGTCCAAAGCATGCATGCAAGAGTGTTGGTAAGGCAATCGCCAAGAGTGTTTGACCAAAGATACAAAAACCACGAGTTGTAATGGTAGTGGCAATCAACGCCTGTGTTGTCGGACGAGTGGAAATGGAAGAGAAAGAGCTATTACGCGAAGGCGAGTGCTACCATTAAGTTGATGACGTCCCTATGAGCCATTGGTCTAGTTTTGTAAAAAAATGATGGCCAAAGCCGCATAGGTTATGAAGGTGACGGAGATGCAGGAGTGCTCAAAGTTATGGGGATAGTTTTGTCACTGGGATCAAATTTTTTTTTTTTTTTTTTTGTTGATCTTGCGGCCCACTACCTAGGCCCAGCGCCAGCCTTCGTCTGGGCCTTGCGGCCCTGGACACGCCTTCCCTTCCCCGCAAGTCGAACAGCCTACCTACCTCCCCTCCCGGAGGTAGTACCACTGGACTACGAGGTCCTGGGTCAGTGCTCAAAGTTATGGGGATAGTTTTGTGGTGATTCATTTTAGTTAGGTTCATTGTGTTCATATTGTGTGGATTTATATTATTAAAGCTATCTTGAATCCAACTTTATGTTCTTCTTTATAATTTTCTATAAAATAGACAAATTCTATTATAGAGTGAGATTTGCTTCTATATGTTTTTTTAATAGAATTCTTCTATTTTTAAGAGAAATAAAGAAATGTTATTTCAAATTCTAAATATAAAACCAAAAGTAGAATTTCTCTATATATTTCTTTAAAAATATAAGATTTCTATTATAGAGTAGTATATTGGGTAAATCCACTTCTATGATTTATTTTTCTATTTTAGAAAAAAAAATATTGGAGATATACACTGGAAATTCTATAAAATCCGGCTCTTTTCTTTAAAACAACGTGGTCTAGTCCCTCCTCTCAATTTATTAATCTAAAAGTTTAGGGGGTGTATTCAATCTAAAATTTAAGGTGATTTGATTTTTAATGAGGTTTTAGATGATTTTAAGGAATTGCAGAGGATAAAATGATTTTTGTTAAACCACTCTAGAGTATCACTTAAAACCATGAAATTTGATTTTTTATTTTTTTAACTAAGAAACTCCACCCAAACACTCTAAAATCACTTGAAAATTTGAAAACTTCACAACTTAAAATATTTTCAATAACAATGGATTTCAGAGTACTTTATAAAATGTCAAGCTCGATAACACTAAATTTTAAATGAGTTTTTAAAATTCATATCTCAATAACAAGGGATTTGTCATTTTGATACAAATCATCTCTTATTGAATACACTCCTCCTCTTCATCATGGTCGCTCTTGTACGGACCATACGAGCTCATAGGGTTTCATGGATGCAAAACATGGGATCTTCCAAAATCTCCAGCTTCACTCATCCCACCTTCTTTCAAACGCTATCATATCAGTGATATTGACTATGTGACTTCTTCCAGTGGACTGGTTTTGCTTAGAAACGACTCTGATAATGCTTACTGCTACGTGGGCAATCCAGTTTCACAGCAGTGGGTCGAAATCCCTCCACCTCCATCTGATCCGAAAGGTGCTAATTCTAGTGTGGCTTGTTTGGTGACTCGTTTGGACGAGGACGGTGTCGTTATAAGCTTTAAAGTGGTTAGGTTAGATACTGTCCAATCCACAAATAATCATTTGAGTGTGTTTCTGTATTCCTCGGAGACAGGGATCTGGACTTCCAAAGTAGACTACTATCCTTATTGCATCAGCAGCATGTGTGATATCAACCTGAATGGTACAATCTACTATAGTTCTATGAGTGAACCTGGAGTAGTCGTAGCTCTTGATTTCTATTCTGAATCCGATCAATTCCGGGTTGTCCAATTACCAGACTATCCGGATTACAACAAGGACTACTAACGAACCTTGACTATATCAGGAGGCTTTGTCATGTATCTCAGATCATTATCTCGATACAAAGAAACTGTTTTGAAGATTTGGAGGCTGAACAATGATGACGACACTTGGCATCTTTTGTGGGAAGTAGGCTTCCCGATTATCAGTAACTATGCACCGTTGGCAAAGAATCCGTTTGATATTGGTATTGTTTATCTATGGAGTCAACGGGATTATCATTGGGTATCATGTAACCTGCGGAAACGAAACTACACAATCCTTAGGAATGCATCTAATGATGGTCATCAAGATTGTCTCATTGACCATTTTGTACGTAAGAAGAGCGTGGATACAATATGGCATCCAAGATCATCATTAAATTTACACTTGAACTTTAGAGTTTGTATCTCGTTTTGCCCATTCGTGGTCCCACGGTGGATGGAACCGGTGCCTCGTCCTCCTCAAGCTGAGATGATAGATATGACTTCACTACTTTCTTACGCTACTGCAACACACGAGAGAATGATGGGGTACATGAACACAATGATGAGGGATAAAGACAACGATTACTTTTGGATGGAGTGATATCAGTATGTTTTTCTATTTGATGTCTTTTGGATTTGTTATTGTTTTATATCGTTTCGAACTATGCACTGTTTTTAGAGCGGTCTCTGTTTTTTCGGTAATAAAGTAATACCAGTGGTAAAAATGAGAAAAAGACAAAAATAGCACTAAATCAAGTTTATGTTCCCAAACTAGCACTCAAGTTCAAAAGTCTCAAAAATAGCACTTAATGTTTTATCAAAAGTCACAAACTTAGGGTTTAAAGTTAAAGGGTGGGGTTTAGGGTTTAGGGTTTAGGGTTTAGAGTTTAGGGTTTAGGGTTTAGAGTTTAGGGGTTAGGGTTTAGGGTTTAGGGTTTAGAGTTGAGAAATGAGGTTTTGGGGATAAAATTTCAAATTTTGAAAAATAAAAAAATTAAAATTTTCAAATGATAACTTAGAAAGGTGCTATTTTGGTCATTTTAGTTTTTGAGTGCTATTTTTGTTATATAAACTTAGAAAGGTGCTATTTTAGAGATTTGCCCGGTAAAAATTCTCAATAGTGTTGTGATCAAAGAGACAAAAACCATGAGTCGTAGCATCAAATGTTAACGGCTCTTACAACATGATTATTGCAAATACCCATGTTAGGGGTTCTTATTACTTTTTTAATGTTTTCAAGCACAAAAAGTGAATTAAGAGACAAGGTTAAAAACCCAAACATTTAAGTGGTCAATTGCAAGGTTCTTAATTGGGTATAAGTAAAAAACTCCATTTCCAAATTTGGTATCTAAAAGTAGTTTCATTATTCTTCATATTAATGTAAAACTAGTATTCACTTGATAACAAAATATTTAGACTTTTGCCAATATTATGTTCTTCAAAGGAGACCATTCAATACACAAAACATACGGCAAGAGAGGAGAAGAGAAGAAGAGTACTCACTTGTTAGAATCCGGCAATCTCTCGAGACTCCGGCCATCCTCCAGGGAATAAGAAGACCACCTCCTCAAACCCCAAGAAGTTATCTGCATTTCCATCATAAACAAAAAGCAAACAATCAGAGATGGCACAACTACAAAAAATAACAAAACAGAGACTTGAAAAAGAGATAGGACTACTAAAAGTGTGTTCCATTCTTGTGGTAACACGACAAACATAAATGGGATCAGAAGGAACATGGAGATATGTAATAAAAGTTGGAGATATGTAATAAACAACGTTTTACCAAAAACAAGTTTTTTGTATGTCTTGTTGTAAATCAAGAATCAAAGATTCAAATGCCTCAAAGACGGAAACTTTTCTCCATTCTTGGTTCTCTATGTCAATGATTTTCGGACATGATGGATTTAATTACAATTTGATTTTCTCTTGTTGTTTGCCTAATCTACTAAGAACCATGTGATGAGACATTTATTAGATTTTTGATATTGCAGAATAATACGGAAGAGATGTTTACCCCATTGATAGTGTCCATGGGATGATCTTCGTCTATGTGGCAGCAGAGAGAGACGATATCAAAATAGTCTGAGCAGAAGGGGCAAACATACTATTCCCTGAACTCATCTTCTCCCTCTACCTCCATGTGAAGGCTCGGTTCTGTCGAAACCATCAATAAGATTTACAAAAGCCACAACACGAAACTATCAATAAGATTTGTAGAATATCTCTTTACTAACTAAGTTAAAGCCTCATCTTAGTCATCGAGATCGTGGCTGATCGTCCCATAGTCGGCGATAAGCCCGTCGGAGAGATTAGCGTTCCGGTGAAGGAGCTTTTGGATCAGAACAAGGACGGCGGCGAGGAGGAGAAGACGGTGACGTACACGGTGAGGCGATCGAACCCAATCCCTATCCCTCGAGACGATCAAAGACGACGACGACGAGATCATCCCAGGAGAAGAGATCAATCACGACATTTTGGAATCGAAATCGACTGATTTCAGGAAGTGGGGAGAGAGATAGAGATAGAGATGAGAGAGAGGAGGAGATAAGCGACCTATCTTAGAGCATTAACTTCGGCTTTCCACTCAGCTAAGAACCCAACTCTAAGAATCCAGTTAATCATGGTCTTATTGTTCCTAATTAAGAGCATGCTCTTGAATTAAAAGGTATTTTTTTTTAATCAAAATTAATTTAAGCAACCTACCTAAGCAACCCGGATAATCATGCTCTTAACGCCCATATGGTCGGACGTGCGGAACTGGAAGAGAAAGAGTTGTTCCGCGACGGCGAGTGCAATTAAGTTGTTGAGGTCCTTATGTTCCATTGGTCTTCTTTTGTTAAATATTATGTCAAAAACTACATATACATTATTGAAAGTGAGGGAGATGCAGGAGTGTTAAAAGGTTGGGGATTCTTGAGTCCCAAAGAAATGAAAAGCATAGTAGGAGATTATAATGATCAAGAGAGACACTAAATATCTTGGTTTTGAAAGAGGAAACATGTACATGATATGTATGATTTTGGATGCAGAGAAAATAGTTAAAGAGGTGCCACAGACCAAGTGCAAAAAAAAAAAAAAAAAAAAAATTCTCTCTACGATGTTGCCCAGCAGTGTTCCCATGCTAAAGCTTTGAAGGTTCAAAATATGGAAGGTGGCAATAAATATAATGTTGCTAAGATGAGTGTAACAGTTGAATGAGCAAAAATCTTGATTTCATTTCAAGAGTGAGGATAATTTGTGTGTAGACATGTAAGGCAAGTGAGAAGTCACGATTCGATTTGAATATTTGTCTAAAATCGAAACCTCAAGTAACTTGCAACTAAAAGCTTACTACTCTGTATTACGTCTGTCATAAATATTCTTCAGCCTTTTCTATTTGGGCGTCTCATTTCTAGTAGACTCCAATTGGGCTTTTCAGGAAACACAAATAAGAGACACCGATGAGATTGCAGAAATGAACGTCACATTTTCTTTTCAATAGTAAAAAAATAATTTGATGAATCTACTACCGACATTATTAACCGACCTCCGTGACTCCGTCCACGAAAGAATCGATGCATCATGAAACCCAGAAATAGACTTCAATTAAAAATCAAGAAATCCTGACGTGATCTCCTGATTTAGCTGATGGGACCACGAAAACCCCTCCCCAGTATTATCAGAAACAATATTCAATAAAATTCACAGCTTATGATCAAAACATTATTCAAGGTTTTTGGATAATTTTAAATATAATCTAACAATATTAAAAGGGAGATATACTCAACTCTCATCATATCCACGTCAACTAGAAAAATCAACCTATCATAAATCATCTTTTTGCCACATCATCGTCGAAACTGGTCTTTTATTTTTGGGTTTCTTAGCATTTTAAACAGCTCGATTAAGCCCAAATGCCTCAAGGGTCTGAAGCATAATTTTCCGTTCTTATCCGACTATCTCATGTTGTAGTCACCGATCAAATTCTTCACTTCTCCGTTACAGTAACCTACAATTCATCAATCTAAGTCATCTTAAATGGTTTCGTTCCATCTCCCCTTATATCTCCTTATATATAAAGTGCTTCATCTGATCTTCAATCAACCCTAATTGAAAAACTTCACTAAAGAAGCTACAGCTACTGCCATGAAATCCACCGGTAAGTCTCCCGTTACAGCATCACCACCAGCATGTCTACCGTCGCCATGGGGACCAGCCGAATCTTGACTCCGTTTTCGGTTAGTCAATTTCTGGGAGGTTAGAAACTTTGCTAAAGGTCGGACCTTTATTGG
>NC_027756.1:45448619-45469644 GCF_000695525.1 Brassica oleracea var. oleracea | reverse complement strand
GACACCCTTGAAACTCCTACGTCCTTTTAGTGACAACCGCGAATACTAAACATATTGGAGGTAATCAATTCCCTTCTTATTAGTTAGTGTATGGTATAAACATAGACTCCTCATTTGTTGGCCAGACCTTAGCTATCTTTTCTATATTCCATTTGTTAACCCATCTTTCAAAACCACAAGGAACGTTGCCCTCAGCTACATTGATAAACATGTACCTCCCACAAATGAGTATCTCTCCTGGTGTACAATCCGGTCTCATTCAAATTTATTGTTGTGAACTCCATCTGATTCAAACTATATGTATAAGGTTGGCTCAAACCCAGACGTTTCTGCCGTAGCTAATGCTAACAATATTAAAAAGGAGATATACTCAACTCTCAGGATGTTCACGTCAGCTAGAAAAATCAACCTATCATAAATCATCTTTTTGCCACGTCATCGTCGAAACTGGTCTTTTACTTTTGGGTTTCTTAGCATTTTAAACAACCGGATTAAGCCCAAATGCCTCAAGGGTCTGAAGCATAATTTTTCGTTCTTATCCGACTATCTCATGTTGTAGTCACCGATCAAATTCTTCACTTCTCCGTTACAGTAACCCACAATTCATCAATCTAAGTCATCTTAAATGGTTTCGTTCCATCTCTCATTATATCTCCTTATATATAAAGTGCTCCATCTGATCTTCAATCAACCTTAATTGAAAAACTTCACTAAAGAAGCTACAGCTACTGCCATGAAATCCACTGGTAAGTCTCCCGTCACAGCGTCACCACCAGCATGTCTACCGTCGCCACGGGGACCAGCCAAATCTTGACTCCGTTTTCGGTTAGTCAATTTCTGGGAGGCTAGAAACTTTGCTAAAGGTCGGACCTTTATTGGGTTAGAGCTCCTGCTCATCCATGAACAGGTATGAATGCTTATCCCCAATTTTTAACGAGTATGGGATTGGTCCACTTCCTGGCCTCTATCTCCCAGTCAACAAACAGAACTGTGATGAATGTTTACTTGTGGGACAAGGCCACGAATGAGTTCTACTGCAAATTCAGTGACACCCTTGAAACTCCTACGTCCTTTTAGTGACAACCGCAAATACTAAACATATTGGAGGTAATCAATTTCCTTCTTATTAGTTAGTGTATGGTATAAACATTGACTCCCTATTTGTTGGCCAGACCTTAGCTATCTTTTCTATATTCCATTTGTTAACCCATCTTTCAAAGCCACATGGAACGTTGCCCTCAGCTACATTGATAAACATGTACCTCCCACAAATGAGTATCTCTCCTTGTGTACAATCCGGTCTCATTCAAATTTATTGTTGTAAACTCCATCTGATTCAAACTATATGTATAAGGTTGGCTCAAACCCAGACGTTTCTGCCGTAGCTAATGCGTCAGAGGTCACCAAGGTTGCGAAAATGACTGTTGCTTAGATCTTTGCGTTTCCGAAACATGAACCCACTAAGGTACTTTCTAGAACAAATAACCATACATACTTACAAGGTTTAATGCTAACTGTTTACGAATTTCTGGCAGGTACCATTGATGATGTTGAGAGGGACTCTAACTGGTACTACATTGCAGGCAGTGACTGCCAAACTAAAGTGAACAGAGGTCCGACTTCATTGATATGCCCAAAATGTGGAAATGTGAAGGCTACTGGAGTTGCAAAGTAATCTATCCCTATCCTTACATTTCTGCATCGAGTAGCCTTTTATTCTAAGTTGTTTGTTCTTTATTATAGGTACCGCACTGAGCTGTCTGTCTATGACAATGACGATAAGGCCAGTTTTGTGCTACTTGGCGATGCTGGTCTTGAGCTCACGGGAAGGCAGGCTCAGATTTAACTGACAACTATTTTCAGGTCACTTTAACTATTCTTAATTCACGTCCGCTGTTGTGTAGTCTCTGTAGCACCTGTTGTGAATGCTAGGTAATGGAGACATGGGTGCTCATTATGAGAAGCCAACTCAACAAAGTCTTGTGGTTACCATTGGCAAAACCCGCAACTTCAGAGTGAAGGTCCCAGACTACAATTTCACAACGAAAAGCAGACCATATCTGTCACTTAGGTAGTCTCTCCTGCTGTCCTGCAAACTGTAGCACCTGCCGTGTAGATCCAAGTCAGCGCAGGCGATGATAGCGAACCAATTCTAGGGGCAAGTGTTGCTTCAAAGTCTTCCTTACATTTAACCTGCTGTGCAAGTTCTTCTGGTGAGGCATGTGCCCCAACTAATGTCAGCGAGGAGAAGAAGGAAACCAAGCATGCAAGACTTAGTAACTAAAAGCTCTCAAATTCCACTTACCTACTCCATGTTTGCTTTCTGGCACCAATGAATTATCCATTATCTTATGTCTGTATGGCTTATGTTTTTGTCTTTTTCTAGAATTCCCCGTCCCTTTAGCTCTTATCTTGATGTTTCGTTTATCTTCGTTGGACAAACAAACCTCCACCCCAAACATCATCACTTAATGGCTTATCTTGAACAAACATCATATTTTCCAGACCAGTCTTTAACTATACAGCTACATCTCCGTATCTCATTCGTAGCAACATATTCTCTACAATAACTCCTTTTAATAACCGTGGGACCCTAGATTGGAAAAGAACGAGATTTGGTGAGATGTATAACGTTTAGCTTCAATGTAATTCCACCGTGGTTGACCTCAAATTTTGTGAACTCTTTGATAATAGACTGAACTTACCTTACAGGACATCATGCTTGGGAGAAGAAGAAGCAATCTCTGCTACACTTTCAGCGCAACTGGCTAAGGACTAATAATCCTAGCGCCTTTAATGTTCTTGAAAGGCAATGTTGAACGCTGACCACAAGAAACGGCCAACGGCGGAAGCTTTTCTTGGTCATTGATTCTTGAAGGGAGAGGGAGTTATAGATTTATTATGCATTTCACCCACTTCGGCCTTAAAACATTTACAATACATTGATAGGAGATTTTCTCATGAGCCTGGAAGAAAAACACTGATTATAACAGAAATGAAAATTTTGTACATAGGATAACTAAAAAAGAGTGGATGTCCTAGGGAAAGTCGTTCCACACGAGCTTGCGTCAGGACCACATTTGTTGCTACAATTTTTTTTTCTGTTCCTATAATTCATGTACTTTGTTCTCCTGCCATTATTGTTTCATCCCTTTGTCTCATGGATATACATCAAAATTATATCAACTTCCATTACAGTTTTAACAAAGAAAACAAATATGATGTCAAAAAAAAAAATACAATTACTAAAGTCATCTATAGGTAATTTAAATTGTTTTTACCAAGATTCTAAAAACCATCCTATAATTGTAGATGATGAATCAAGGAATACAAATAAGTTTCCTATCTCGGCATATTAAACAGTCTAACTATATCATATTCACATTTGAATTCTCGGATCTAGATCGATTTATTGTCTTTTCCAAAAACTTAATAGACATTATCCGAAGGCTTAATGAAATTAAAAATAGAATACAAATAAGTTCTACATCACATAAAATTAGACAAACTTATACTTCGATTGCTTTAGTAGTTTCTGGTTTTAGTTTTTGGGTTTTAGATAGTTAAATATTGGTTTTTCATTTTTAAACTGTGTTTTCGACTTTCATATTTTGGTTTTAGTTTTGGTTTATATATTTACTGTTTGGTTTAAATTTTTTATTAAATTTAGATTTTTACTGTTTTTAATATTCTGTATTTTATTGGTTTTACAAAAAGAGAAATTTTCTAAGATAGCTCTTTTTAATTTTTTTCCACCAAAAAGAATATCCAAAGAGGAAAATGATCAAAAAAGTTTTTTTATTAAATGGTAAATATACACTCATATGATTAACTAATCTAGACTTAAAGAAAGAATATACATTACTAAATGTTGATATATATTATATTAATATAAAAAAATATCACAAGTATAAACGGAATGTTACAAGCACTTTTTAAAATCTCAAAGACATTGATTATGGTTTACCCCTTATAAATTGATAAAATAATATAAAAAACTGATTTCTCAATTTTTTTAGGATCTTTGGTTAAAATCTTCATTGATTGTTACGAAGGTTTTTGATTCCCTTAAATCATTTTTTTCAGAAATCTTAATGGGATAATACAAGGGTTAATTTGTGTAATACAAAAAGAAATTAAATAAATAACTATATGCTTAGGATTTTTTGGTTAAAATCTTAATTGATTATTACAAAGGTTTTTGATTCCCTTAAATCATTTTTTTCAGAAACCTTAATGGGATAATACAAGGGATAATTTGTGTAATACAAAAAGAAATTAAATAAATAACTATATGCTATATATTATTATAATAGTATTCTATTTTTATATACACATAGAACAGTTTATGTGAATATAATATATAACAGAGAGAGAGAGAGAGAGAGAGAGAGAGAGTACATTTGTATTCTATATGTTCAAAGTAAAATAGAATTCAACAAAATTATGTTTTTTGATCAAACAACAAAATTATGTCTAATTTGAAATTGAAACTAAACTATACTATACAAATATGTAGTATATTATAGATTTAAAAAACTAATATATAGAGTGTGGTATAAAATTGTATATATATATATATATCTATTTAAAATTTACAGAGCATATTATGTGTAAAAAAATCTATCTTTTTAATATGTGAAATGCAAAAGTAAATAATTGTGTTAATACAAAACTAAAGTAGTTACATTAGATGGGGAAGACATGCTAACTACAAAGAAAATAAAAGAAAAAAATAACAAAAATTAACACTGCATATAGGGTGATTTAGCAATAATTATATAATGTATAGGCTATACTCTAACCATTACGTTGTTATGTATATTTGGTAAATTGAAGTTTTTTTTGGTTATACAATGAAATTTCGATAATACAATGGTTTTTGAAAAACAAAAACCAAAATTCCTTCTAAAACTAAAAAACGAGCAACACTTTAAACCAAAATACTGTTACAAAATTGTTAAAAAAATTAGATACATACTCAAACAGAACAATTGACATAATAGTATAAAATGTAAAAAATTTAAAACTAAAAATATAAACCACGCTTTAAAAATTAGATACATACTCAAACAAACAAATTGCATTATACAAAATATAAACTCTTAAAAATTAAAATATATAATCCGCGTGTAGTGCGGAGAAAATTTCTAGTACATATAAAAAATAGTGAAGACACCTCTTTAGTTTACTTTATTTGGCTTTAAATTTAAAAGGAAATAATTTGATGTTTTAATATAGAACCATATGACAATATCCACGTGGTCTGAACCGACCACTTCAAACCCCCCCAAAAGCCCTACAATATTTCAATCTAATAAATCAACGAAAATTAATATTTTTCTACTCTATAATATAATTCTTGGTATAAATACACTGCTACACACACACTCATTATAGAGACATCTAGACTTCACTTACACATTCTAAGAACTTTAGACCTTTACCAAAACCAGAGAAGATCAAGAAGAAGAAGAAATACATGGAGAGATCACCATACTACGGTTCATCGTACCTAGACTACCTTTCTCTCCCAGACCCACATGTCTGTTTTTTCTTCATGGTTGTCTTCTTTGTATTGTCTCTCACATGGTACTTGAACTACGAGTCCGTCCTCGAAGACACCATGAACCAGCTCAAGCTCGTCTTCATGCTCTCCCCTCTCTTCCTCCTCCTCCTCCTCCACATCTTCTCAGGCGGCCTTTCCTTCTACGTCCCCTGGCCTGAACAAGACTCCATCCACCGTGCTGGTTCTTCTCCTTGGGGAGTAGCAACAGTTCTCGTGATCATCTTGTTCATGGTCTCGTACCAGTCAGACATCCATGAGATGTGGTTCCCCTTTGGGGCTAGGTAGATCGATCAACCTAAAATTTTCCTTAAAACATATGACCCGCTTGAGATATGGAACATCCATGTAAAATCTAGTCTCATGTGAGATGTTAAAGTATGTGTACGAGTGAAACTTTTGCCGAAGATCTTTCAAGTCTTATCAGAGTGTCTTCATGTAGATAAAATTAAGTGTCTCAACGTGTGTATATTCTACATGTATTCAAAAAATTCCCTTTATAAAATGAGATGTAGATTAAAAAAACTGTTGCAATAGAAAAGTTTTGTGGATGAACGGATGCATGAGCTAAACTCCTAAAATGAATATTACGGTGCCTCATGTATCTACACTGACTCAGAGCACCATTAACCCAACGACCCATAATGGGGTGTTTAAATTTTTTTCTTTTTCCTGATTAAAAAAAAAAATTAAAAAATGGATTAATCGCGGACTGCCATGTGTCAGTAGGGTTCGTGAATAGTGTAAACAACGGTGTTTAAATAGGCTACAGAAGAACTGATGTTTAAAATTTTGTAGATCCCACTTTGGAACCTACTTACTATTATATTATTTTTTGTTAAACATCTCCTGTAAACATTTGGGTTAATGGTGCTCTGAGACAGCTAGCGGTTCTTCTGGTCATCTTTTGACAAGTGGGAGTTTGTTATTGTCTACGTAAATATTTTCCGGGATTTCTTCACCTTTTTTTATTTGTTAAGAAATTACAAAAACTTTTGCGATTGCTTTATGAACGTTGCTTTGTTTTGGTTATAGAAAAAGAGTAATTTTGAAATTTTGATAAAAAAATCGATCACTATAATAATGCCAAAGTGATATCTTTTATTTTCAAGTTTGTTTTGATAAAAAAGATACCGACATGTATATTTGTACTAACAATTCTCACCACTACTTTATAAAGTTAGGGGTACATTCTAGAGTATGAATTCATGAATATTCAGGATTGAAAGCGACATTTGTCCACTATAATTCTGCCAGATTTTCAAATCGAGCGTCGTTCTTAGCTGATAGAAACTAGCTAGATGATTGATCCACGTTATGTGTGAGATTGTAATAATAATTTAGTAGTTCTGAAATGCAACTTTAATATAAGTTGCAAGTTTTTTTTACAGAACAAACAAGTATAAATGTAAAAACTTTAGAAAGTAAAACAAGTATATTTGGAACTTACTACTTCCTAGTACCTATATATATATTGATGAAGTTATAAAAGTTGTTATGTGATTCTTAGCGATTAAAAAATCAACAAAGTTATACTCGAACTAATAATAATTTTTGGATTTATATGTTTTTTCCTTTTTTTTGAAAGACACATCAGATATCATGTGTTAAAGGTTGAATAACGTTACTTTACCGCCACGAGTCATGGATGTCTTATTCCTATACGCCGTTTAGAACATTTAAAATTATTATATTTTCGATTCTAACAATACACCTTCAACATACAAAATAACTTGAAAATGCACCCAATAGAGATTCGAATATGCGATATTAATCTTCTCTTTTTTTGAACATTAGGGCGACGTTAATCTTATTAACAAAGTTGTTCACTTTCTGTTTAAAAACGGTGATAATATTTTGAAAATATAATAATTTTAATGTCACTCTTACGGTCTTACCTCTCGTCTCCATTACCAGTAGTATATATTTAAAAGCCATGATTTTCATTAAAATAAAATACATTTTAGAACTGTCGCTATTATTCAATAAACGAAACTGTTCACAATTCCATTAAAGAGACCAACCTCGCATATTGAATCCTTTTCGGTGCTTCTCTAAGTTATTTTGAATGGTGAAAGTTTGTTGTAAGACTCGAAAAAGAGCTAGAGATTTGAATCTGGAGTTGGAATGACATCAATGATAAAATTTGTTTGTGAATGTTTTTTCTCTATGATCCTGAAAATCAGAAAAACATAATTGAGCCAACGTTGATGTAAATTGCTTTAATCCATTCAACAATGAAAAAGAGAAGTAAATCACATCAACGCTGCACTCAATGATGTTCGTACAAATCCAGGAAAAAAACCCTTTCTTGCTATGTTTAATCACCATGGAACTACATGTAATTTATAAGACATTGTCTGAAAGCAGTACAATTCATGTGTTGTACTACTGTGTACGATTAACGAGCCGTGCTATATCGTATTTTTGAGGTTGCTGATTTGTAAGTTTTTAAATTATAGTTAGCTAAATTTTAAAAATAGTTTCCATGTGACTAATGTAATGAAAAACATTATTAATGTATTCTTAATTATTTAACCCAAGTTTCTGTATGTACGACTAAACATCGGTGTTCTGGTGTGTTGTACTGCAGCAAAGCACAGCTTTATATATGTACTACATGAGACGACTATCTCGACTGCAACGACGTCGTTCGCCACTTTTTTTATTTCTTTTCCTTACAGAAGTTTAATTACTTTGTTGACGCTCTTCTCATTTATATATGTGTGTATGATTACAATCTGAGAAGCGAGAAAAAATTAATAATGGACATGCTTAACCTTAATATAGTAAAACAAAATCAAATGGAGATAAACAATTGTGGAAAAGCAGAAATACAACTTATTAAGTATAATCAACACGTAAATTTGATCACTTGACGATGCATTAAGCAAAACCGTATTAGTTGACCCGTCTACAGTCTCTACGGATCTCTCCATCGTTTCCTGTGAGAACCCTTACATTGCCCATCTTGATCATTGATTTCGCAAAAGCTTTATAGAATTTACGTTGGCTCTTTGCAAAACGATTCACCAAAGACATAGTAGGTGCTCCTTTCGAAGAGAACAAGATTTGATCTGATTCAATGACCCCACGGTTGTTTTGAAGGTTCTTGAAATAGTCGTTATCAAATGAGTCCGGGCTTGTAGGATCAAGATTGACCCTCGCGGTGAGACTTCTGCCTTGCGGACATTTTCGTCGCAGTGTTCTTAAGAATTTTGGTTCAATGCTAGGATCGGACTGTCCATTGTTACCAGTAAAATTGTGTAGACGATTTGCTATTACTCCACACTGAACCCTCCCGAAGGTGTGAGCACCTGCACATTTATTATGATTCATAATTCGTAATGATAATATTGAAACAAAATACTATTGAGATCCCTGGTCAAAAGTTTAATCATACATCTGCAAGATGACCAATATTTTTGGTCTCAACGAAGATTCAAGACGGGAATGTAAAGATTACCAGATAAAGCGACAAGATCGGTAGTGTCAAGATTATGTACGGAGAATTTCGAAGTAAGTATCTCCATCGAGTCAGGTCCTAGTGGAAGTGCAGCCACGGCGTCCCCACGGTTAGCCGTGCGACCATCTCTTCTTCCTAACAATACGTCCCATGACGGCCCTCCCGCCTTAAAGGATACAAATATAATTTTCTTAAAAAAATATATATGTAATATACAATATAGTGTTTTCATTATTGTACTATAGTGTCTTCATAGTATTTTAACACTAGTTCAACCACTAAGTTATATATCTTGCTCATGTTTCATAGAATTTAGCTACAACATAAAATTTTCAAAGAGTTATTTTATTACCAGTGAGACAGAGATTTCAGCTGCAATAGCGAGGATATCGGCACAAGAGACGACTCCAGGGCATACATTCTCCAGTGCGGTTTTGATATCATCGATCACTTCGAAACCGTCAAGAGAACCAGCGTTTTGGAAAGCTTCCTTTTCACCCTCTACTCCATCCACAGGAGCAGCGTCCAATAGTACCGAACCATCGCAGCCCTGTGTTTCACGAGGTCAATGTTTTATGCATATTTTATTTTTCAAATGATATAATTACATTATCAAAATAATCATAATTATGTTTTTTGACAAATTAATGTCTAGTCTACACTTTTCTTGCTTAATGATTAAAGTAAAAGAAACCAAAAAGACATATTTTAATTTTGGGTTTAGGAAGACCGATACTCATAATTAATGAAACTAAGGTCAATATACGGATAATATCGTCAAACTTATGATCAAACATCAAATTTTAGATTTGATCTTTGGAAACCAGCTCAAAATAACTCTTAGTCGTAATAATATGTCATTCGAATTTTATGAAGATTGGTGATGCAAATTCTAAATTTCAACTCTACTTCTGTTTGAAGTCCACCGAACCCTTTACAACGATCATAAAGCTGCACATATGGTTTAGATTCAACATGATTAACAATATCATGCACATTATATCGATTGCTAGGTTTTTTATTATATTAAACAAAAACAAATCACATAGCAGTGACAGTCGTGAAAGACGCATGACTTTAGCAGTGAATATATGCTAATTAATGAATAGAAATAGATCTTACGTTCACAAAACAGTCGTGAAAGTGAAGACGCATGACTTTAGCAGTGAGTCTAACGTCGCTACGGCTAGCTCGTTGGATCAGACGCCGAGCGATGATTGTGACATTAGGGCAGCTCTCGGAGTAAAAATCGGAGCTAAGTTGAGCATTACCCAAAACACCAAACATCAAAAGCGAGAGCAAAAGTAAGGGGATATTAATATTGCTTAGACCCATTCTTCTGTCGCTCTATGTTAATTAGTCAAACAGAGCGATAGAAAGAATAAGCTTAGAGGATATTGTGGATTGATGTTAAAAAGAGTGACGCCTTTTATAAAGAGCTTATACCTAACGATGGAAGAAATTTTATACATATTCTAGGAAAGTTACAAAACATTTCAGTGCGGTATAGACTTTCTAATTTTATTTTGTGACACATAATAAAATATGATGATTAGCATCTCTGACTACAATTTGGTGCAGTTGTAAAGTATACAAATACAACGAATTTGAGTATATCAAAAAAAAAAATTGAGAACAAAGTAGATCAAGTTGAATCTTTAAAAATGTGACACCATTATTTGTGAGTTTTTTTTTAAGTTTGAAAAGCCTAGGTTAAAATCTCTTATTTGAAATATTTTGATTAAAAAAATTGAAGCTTTTGAAAAACACAAATAAAATATAATTTTTTAAAACATAGAATAAAATATAAAGATATATACAGTAAAACCTCTATAAATTAATAATATTGAGACTTTGAAATTTTGTTAATTTAAAGAGATATTAATTTACAAAAGTTTTCTTATTTAATTTTTTTTTCTATTTTTATTATGTTTATATATAAAATATGAAATATTTGATTTTATCGTATGTACATTATTCAAATTTTAGAAATTTCATGACTTTCATATTGTTTTATTATCTTATTTGGTGTATAGTTTTATGTTTTATATGATTGTTAAATGGTTTTCGATATAATTTTACTAACTATTATCAAAATATATTAAAATGTTAAGAAAAATAAAGATATTTTCACTGTGAATATAAAATGAATAATATAATGTTTATTTTGTACTTATATAAAATTATATATAGATAGATTATTAATTTATGATTTTAATGAGACTATATATTTACATGGAAGTTATAAAAATATTATTATTTTATTATTTTATCGATTTGTGTCAAATTTTACACCGGTCTAAGTTGGAACCGGTAAAATTTATTAATTTATAGAAATTATTAATTTATGGAGCATTAATTTATAGAAGTTCTTACTCTACATAGATTATTGTTGAGTGCCGGCTGATGGCCTTGGGAGCAGGTCAATAAAAGAGCCATATCAATTTACGTCATGAAAGGAAAGGAAATAACTAAGGATGGCTAAAAATGGACAAAAAAACTGAGTAACGGTACATAACAATTGACTTGACGATAATTAGGTATATATAATCAACGAACGTACATGTGTACTGTGTGTTTTGACCTTGTTAGTTACAGTTTTCTTCTTTATTTTATGTTTTAAAATCGATGAAGTAAAATTAATTAGTATTCAGTATCAAAGGAAAAACATCAAGTTAACGATTATTAATGCATATAAGAATCATGTGAATGTTAAATGTTTACTGACTCATGTAGGAATGGTTGAATCTTTCACTCGGCGGCTCATGCCACATAAAAATGATTTATTCTTCCGCGTATGAATTGAGTATGCTGTTGAATCCGTCTAATTGAATCATCATTGGTGTACGTAAATGTAATTAAATAATAGAAACATTGAATCGGTCTAATGAAACCTAATAAGCTGTGATGTTTTTAAGCCATCACTGGTTTAATAAAATAATGGAAACATGTGATTAGAGATATGGCAGCGGAGATGAGTGGTTATTATATGCATGCAGTGTTCTAAAAATCGGTTGGCTCTTATACGCCCGCCTAATCGGTAAATCTTGTATGAACGAAACGATTTTTTCAAACTGATTTTTTTTTAAAAAAGATTGGTCTAGACATATAAAAAATCAGTTTAGACGACCGCCTAAACAATAATATTCTATAAAACGCATAATCACCGCTTACAACATTGTATTGTATGCAAGTAATTAATACCTATTATACTTTGCAAATAGAAATTACAAAAGGAAAAGAAAAACATAATACATTACCAAGTAGAAAAGTGTAGTCCAGAATACCTTTTTTAAGACACAATTTACTTTCATTAATCTTTAAATTTTTTAACTACAATAACTAAATTGAATTTTTCATACTATTAAAACTACAACAATATAAAACGCATTCAAGCTTCTGTGTTTTCTGCATTTTTCTTGCAAAAAGTTTCAATTATGTGATTTTTAAATATAAATTGTTAGATATATAGTGTTATAAGAGCATCATTAGCAGAAAGTCTCTCAAAGGGAATTTCTAAAGAATATTATGTATTGTTATCAACACATAAGCAACCAAAGAGAACCAATCCATTAAACAATAACTTTCCGAGCATAGACGCTTCGATAACTTCATGATTATCGGCACCGATCAATTTAATCTCCAGCATAATCAGGAGTGAAGCACTGGATACTCTTACCGACAAAATTTCGCTGGATGTCGACCCGGTGATGCCTCCTGCTTGGATATCTCCCTCGAGGTTACATGGATTGAAAAGGATTTGTACCTATCGGGTTTTCTTTGCCGTGGGATCATGTACAGGTCGTGCTGACGATGGTGGCACAGACGGCGGTTAAAAGCAATCGTCGTCGTCAAAGGACGCTGCAAACTTAACGATTCATGGGATGAAGTTTACTAAATTCACCGGTATAGCATCTCAACTGAAGATGTTAACTCGAGACCTGAACCGGATCCGAGAAGGGATGGATTTGTGGTATCTGGGTTGAGTTTCTACGATGGAAAGAGTCAACTTTAACAAGAGAACGGTAATGATGAACTTAGCCATTGTTGAAAAACATCTAATGGTCTGCTTTCTTTTGTCCCCTTCAGTATGGAGAACATTTATAGAAAATTTGAACTTTCCTGTGTGTGGATTTTGTTTTATTTTTTTATGTTCTAATCAACCTACAGATTCCTTTTTGAGAGTTTTCTTAGTTTTTAAAACATTCTTGATTTGACTTCAGGATAGGTTGGTAGGGAATAAGTTGATTTCAAACCCGATGCAAGTAACGCATAGAAACAAAGATTCTTTTTTTTTTTTTTGGGTTACATACTTTAAGTTTGAGGATTTTTTTCTTTCTTGGAGTCATTCTATTACGAAGGTAAAGCTAATGTCTAATAAAGAATTTGATAACCTTAAACAAGAGTTGATGTGGGAAGGAAGCAGTTTTGTCATGCTAAGTAATGAAATTGTAGCTTCTTCTTTCTCCATTTGGTTTTATTATATCGAAAAATTCATGATTTGTGATCTCTTTCAGGTTCCAATGAACAAAAATTCCTTGAAGCTTGTCTTATGTCTGTGGAAACCCAATCATGAGTGGAAAAAATATGATAAGCTGAAAATGAAACTAAATGTTTGTATATTTTTGAGCTTCATTCTTCTTGTTATATATAACTTGGATCTGATTTATGACTGTTCTCCTGGTTCTGTAGATGGACGAAAGTAAAATTGTGTTGGAGGGTCCAAGATGCAGTCTTCATAGTAATAAAAAGGTAAAAGTTATAAGAAGAATGTCAAGGTATATTCCTTAGGATACTTCATTATGTTTTTTTTTAACTACCTTCATTATGTTCTTAAGACTTTATACTTATGTTCTCATAACAGAAGTTTTATTGGTTGGATTCCGGATTATGCTGGTTTACAGTGATCTGCCGTAGATTCTTTTAAATTTATCTTGTGGAATATACCAGCCACTGTTGTTGCGCTCATACTGTGAGTGTCGGTTTTGTTCCCCTCTCAAATTTCAAATCGCTTGATCTCAAATGCCTTAAATTGTTTATTTTTTCAATTGGTGTTCTCCAGATTTTTCTTCCTTGATGACCTTACGGGTTTTGAAATCACGTCTTGCTCGAGGTAAAACCTCCTTTGACTCTTCTTTTATGGTTTAGTAGATTTTTCTTCCTTGATGACCTTAAGGGTTTTGAAGTCACGTCTTGCTCGAGGTAAAACCTTGTAATAAACGACAAATTAAATACATGTATTTTGACCTAGTTTGTTTTACCTAGTTTGTTACATATTTTTCTTTTTGTTTTGAATCAATGTTAACACCGATGGGGGATGGAAGTCTAACGAGGACAAAAAACCCATAAATTTATTTTCTAAATAAATAATCAGGTAAGATAAAATATATACATGTATGTCTACATATTTGTTGTTGGACCTCAATGAGTAATGCATCAATTGTTTGGTCACAGGTATATCTGCACTTTGAGGCATGAAATAACTGATATGCTACTGTCGATATCAATATGAAAACCAAGGTTAGTGACAGAATATAGTCAAATATATAATAAAAAATAACAAAAATTCAAATTTGATATCAATATGAAAACCAAGGTTAGTGACAGAATATAGTCAAATATATATAATCAAAAATAACAAAAATTCAAATTTGATCTTAGCATCTAACTCCACTATAAAATCTCGTCCATCATCCTTTACAATGAATAGGTATTTGTTTTTTGGTCAACCAACGACTATAGACTATTTTTAACGACTATAAACTATAACTCACGACTATGAACTATTGATACCCATTAGTCACAAAAAACGGCCTAATCAAATGTCACAAGTCACATGTCTGAGTTAATGTACTTCATTCATAAACCTTCACATGTACTGAAAATGTTATATATAGAAATACCACCCAATTAATCATATTATTTTATTTGATAGCGCTAAAAAAAACATAACACGTGTGAAAACTTAAATGCTAATTAACTTTACTCAATCAAAATTTCTCATGTCACTTATCTAATTCAATTAACATTTATAAATCTGATAGTGACAAAATAAAAGATTTGAAATAAATAGAAACATAAAATATTTAAATATGATTTTCTGAATTATAGTAAAACGATTAAACAAAAAATAATTATAAACAAAGCAACGTCAACAATAATATTACAAAAACTCCGTGAACACTAATTACTAATTTTGTTGAAATTTGATCATGCATACTATTCTTTCCGCGTTGATTTCAAAGTCGTGTGTTTGTTTGAAGCGATCAAAGTGAAGCCAGTTTTCTCAAAATGATTGGACATGGTCGTTTTCATCTGCACGGATATTCGTTGATGAATTCCACGAAGACTAGAAGTTTAGAATTTTGCCTGCCTTTTTGTTTTTAGATCACAAATACCGGCTGATGTGCGAAGCATTTGATAATGACACCATCTTATTCATGAGAAGCACTTGCAAGTTGCACCTATGTGATGTGATTTAGTCATTGAACTAGCAAACGATCGATTTATTCATCACCACAAAATATCTACTCATCAACGTTAAATTGTGACAGACATCATAGATCCTTCACCATCGTAGCCGACCATTATGCACGGACTGGTAGCACTAATTATGTTCATTGCTTAGCTATCTAAATAGTGCTTTCTCATTAATTATAGACTGTTTTCTGTAATGATATGTAGCTAATAATGTTTCTATTAAAACAGATGAATTATCTGTGTCATTCGTATAATAATTAATACTAATTAATAAGGAAATATTTTGAAGTCCTCTTTGACTTCAAAACAGGTAATACCTTATATATTAAAAGAAAAACATTGTAATAAATACGTTCACATTAAACTGGACACATGTCACGTGTAGAAGCATTGTAATAAATGCGTTTACACTAAAATAGACACATGTCACATGTACAGAGCTTCTCAGCCAAACTTACATAAATAAGTTCACACTATGTATTTTACGTTTTTTAATATAAAACTCACATGCATGGTTCCTTTTTACGTTATTTTTACTGCTTACGAATAGAGCTGGACAAATAATTCATAAATTTTGATTCGATTCGTTATTCGTTTTGATTCGAACCAAAAAATCTGGATATATGTTACTCTACGAAGCAAATCAAATACTAAAATGCAATATCCGTATAAAAAAAATCACAAATATAAATATTTATAAGAACGGATATCCAATTTGATTTGTTATATGCATATATATACATATATTTAAAGAATTATATATAAGTTATATATTATAGTTTATATAAATTTTACAATATTTTTGTTTTTAAATAATTTCATTTTAAGAATTTTGTTTTTCATGTATTATTTTGAAAAAAAATGTCATTTAATATTAATTAACAATATCTTTATATATTATCAACCATATTTATATACTTTTACATACAGATACATGTGCACATTGACCTGAGCACCTTATAACTAAGTATTTACCAAAATTTAAATATCTAATATTTTTAGAAGTTAAAATATTCTTTTTCTTAACTTCTTTCACTATCGACCAAGTTATAATAAAATGGTTTGTCTTAATAATTTTTTTTTCTTGTTTTAACTATTATTCGTTTAGATACTATAATTGTCGTCATGAAATTTCATCATGGCGAAAAGACAATCAACCATATTGGAAGGACAAAATTCAGGATCTTCAACTTGCACTTGAGAAAGTTCAAGCAGATAATAGTAGATTACAAGAGGAGATTCTTGAGGTCTCCAAGAAGTTACAAGAGGCTTATAAGGATGAAGAGGAATATTGACATCAGAAAAAACCGGAATATGTGGCACTCATCTGGGGATCTTAATACCAAATTTTACCATGCCCTAACAAAGCAGCATAGGGTACGCAATAAAATAGTGGGACTTCATGATGAATTAGGTAATTGGATAACAGAGGAAAATGGAATTGAGAAGCTGGCGGTTGATTATTTTGATGGTCTATTTAGTACCACCACTCCAACGGACTTTTATAATTTTCTGGATTAGATAGTTCCGTCTATTTCCCCCCCAAATGAACCAAGTCCTTTTAAGAACAGCAACAGAGGAAGAGGTCTGACATGCTCTATTCATGATGCATCCGGACAAAGCGTCAGGGCCGGATGGAATGACAGCGTTATTTTTCAGCATTCCTGGCATGTTATCAAGAAGGATGTGGTGGAAATGGTGAATAATTTTTTGGTTACAGGAATTTTGGATCCACGGTTAAATATTACTAATATTTGTATGATCCCGAAAATAGAGAGACCTACAAGGATGGCGGAACTACGGCCGATAAGTCTATGTAATGTGGGTTACAAGATTATCTCAAAAGTCCTGTGTCAAAGACTAAAGATTTGCCTCCCACGACTAATATCTGAGGCACAGTCGGCGTTTGTGGAAGGACAGTTAATATCGGATAATATTCTTATAGCGCAGGAAATGTTCCACGGACTGAGAACCAATAAGTCATGCCAGAACAAGTTTATGGCGATCAAAACGAATATGAGCAAGGCGTATGATAGAATAGAGTGGAATTTTATTGAGGCTCTTCTTCACAGAATGGGATTTGATCCTCGCTGGATCAATTTAATGATGGGATGTATTTCTTCGGTTCAATTTAGGGTACTCCTCAATGGTCAGCCGCAAGGTCTTATAATTCCCCAGCGGGGCTTACGTCAAAGAGATCCTTTGTCTCCTTATTTATTTAGTATGTATACTGAGGCCTTAATTGTGAATATCAAGAAGGCGGAGAGGGTGAAACAATTAACCGGTATGAAGGTTGCAAGGGCTTGTCCGGCAATCTCTCATTTGTTATTTGCTGATGATAGCATTTTCTTTTGTAAGGCAAATAAAGAAGAGTGTCAAACCATTCTCAGGATTTTAAAGGTGTATGAGGCTGTTTCAGGGCAACAAATTAATTTCCAGAAATTCTCAATTCAATTTGGACATAAGATCGAAGAATCCAGCCGTCAAGAATTGAGAGACATTTTGGGAATCCAGAATTTAGGAGCAATGAGATCTTACTTAGGGTTGCCCGAAAGTCTTAAGGGATCTAAGGTACAAGTGTTTGGTTTTGTTCAAAATCGCTTGAATAATAGGGTTAATGGATGGACCTTTCGATTCTTTACTAAAGGAGGGAAATAGGTGATTATTAAATCGGTGGTCACGGCTCTGCCAAACCATGTGATGTCGGTCTATCGATTACCGAAAACTACAGTGAAAAAGCTAACAAGTGCAGTAGCTCAGTTTTGGTGGAGTCCAGGAGGAAGTACTAAAGGCATGCACTGGAAATCATGGGACAAGTTATGTGTACCTAAAGACGATGGTGGACTAGGTTTTAAGGATCTTATGGATTTTAACACGGCAATGCTTGGAAAGCAACTGTGGAGGCTGATCGAGAAGCCAAATACTCTTTTTTCTAGAGTCTTTAAAGGACGGTATTATAGGAATGCTTCACCCCTAGAACCGATCCGATCTTACTCTCCGTCATATGGCTGGAAATGTATTATATCTGCTAGATCTCTGGTTTGTAAATGACTAATTAAAAGGGTGGGTACAGGTTCATCTATTTTGGTATGGAATGATCCTTGGATCCCAGCCACTCGCCCAAGACCAGCAAACAAAAACCTTCAAAATAGTTACCCGGATCTCACAGTGGATTCCTTCATTAACTCGGAATCCCGAACTTGGAACCTTGAGGCAATAAGGGCTTTGGTGGATCCTCATGATGTAAAAATCATTGCAAGTATTCCGTTAAGCAGACATCAGATGAAAGATAAGAATGGATGACATTTTACTAACAATGGAAAATATTCGGTCAAATCAGGGTATCAAGTGGAACGGGTCCATCCTGACAAGGAAAAACCACCTGGTTTTTATGGACCAACAATGGATATACTAAAAGCATTCTGTTGGGAAGTACGGTGCCCGCCAAAGATAAAACACTTTTAATGGCAACTCCTTTCAGATTGTATTGCGGTACTAAAGAACCTTAGTGTGAGAGAAATATAAGGAGATATAGGCTGTGCTCGATGTGGATATCCGGAGGAAACAATAAACCATGTGTTTTTCTGAATGTCCTCCAGCACGTCAAGTATGAACATTATCTAAAATACCATCGAATCCCGATATTTTTCATACCTCTTCTATTTTTGGTAACATGGATCATCTTTTTTGGAGAGTCAATACAAAGATGGATGACCACCAATTTGCATGGATATTATGGTATATATGGAAAGGCCGGAACAATAAAGTGTTTAGTAATCTGGATATTGATCCTAGGGATACACTTCAATTAGTAGAATTAGAATCATCACTTTGGGCTGAAGCACAGGTAGTCACTGATCAGCAGAGGGAGTGACATGCACAGCCCAGACCCCCATTGGTAACTTCAGGACCATGGTGTTTTATAGATGGTTCGTGGAAAGAGAATGAATTATTTTCGGGACAGGGATGGTATAGTACATTACCGGGCTTTGATGGCTTACTAGGAGCAAAGAATGTAAGGGCATGTCTTTCACCTTTTCACTCAGAGGTGGAGGCTTTGATTTGGGCAATGGAATGTATGAAGAACTTACGACAGTTTCAGGTTACGTTTGCAACGGATTGTTCTCAATTGGTGAAGATGGTTTCGGAACCAGAAGAATTGCCAGCTTTCGAAAGTTATCTGGAAGATATCAAGCTTCTTCGGAGAAGCTTCATCAACTCAAATATTGTTCATGTACCTCGGATGGAGAATCAACGGGCGGATAGCTTAGCACGCAGTGCTAGGAAGCAACAGTCTTTCGTCGTTCACATGGATGCGGAGTTACCAAATTGGTTTGCAGAGTCAATATGAGTCTGTGAATGTCTTGTTGTCAAAAAAAAATAGTACATTTTCATTATCGGAGGAAAAAAAAACCAAAAACATCAATCATTTTAACCGAACAAACCAAATAAATATTGATTTAAAATGATAGTTATATTTTAGGAGATTAAAAACGAAAAAGCAGCCTAAAACCGAACTGATATCCAGATTAAACAGATTAATGTCTCCTTATTAAAAAATAACGAAACTAATAATCACATTCCGCGCAAGGCGCGGGTTATTACCTAGTATATATATATATATAAAGTTGGTTTTTTCCCTTCGTCTGACAAGTGGCGGGATGCTTTTGCGATACGTGTTATCCATATATATTTTTTACATTTTAAGTCCTTGTTCTTTTAGATTATTGCAATTTTGTCAATTACTTTATAATTGTGTACTATCTAATCATTTTCGCACTAACTATTATCGTATGAAGTTTGATAATCTATTTTATTGTTAACTAAAATTCAATATGAATAAATAAATAAATAAAATAATAGAAATAAATTTTGCATATTTAATTGTTGGAACCGAAATTCACACCATCGAGTTTTGTTAATCGGAGGAAAACCAAGTTAACCTAGTCTTCCCTGAAGGTCCCGGTTATCTGTTGGGCCACGCACAACACAATCAATATGAAAGATTCGAAAGTAATAAATCGTAAAAGAGCGAAAAGAGAACAAAGAGATCTTATTTCCTAATTCGCGTTTGAGCGTGAACAACAGGTAAGACCCTAGGCCACGAGAGCTGTCGGTATGTCCGCTAGTCGAGCCACCTAAGTTCTAACCTAGTCGAGTCGCAGCTCGGTAGTAAAAACGAAAAAAAGATTAAATTGCTCTAAGTTTAAGTTTGCTCTTAGAATCCTCTCATCTTCTCTTCGTCCTAGGTCCTCCTTATATACTCCTCCTTAGGTCGGTTTACCTCTTCTCGGACCGGATTTGTCGCGAAGCGGGCTTTTCCATATTTCCTTCTTCTTTGTGATTATCTTCGGAAATTTGACATTTATCTCTTCCCGCGGATGCGATAAACCGTCATACCATTTTTTGGGTTCAAGTCTTTTGGGACCAAAGATGGGCTGTTGTCCACAATTCGGACCCTCTTTGGGCCGTATCGAGACTTAAGCGTTTTTACGATTTTACTCGCGAAGTAG
>NC_027756.1:45440106-45448054 GCF_000695525.1 Brassica oleracea var. oleracea | reverse complement strand
GCCGGGCGAGCTGGCCCGTGTCACGGCCGAGCTCGCCGGCGACTCGACCGGCAACACGGCCATGCTCGCCAGGTGAGCTGGCTCGTGTCGCGGCCGTGCTCGCTAGGCAAGCTGGCTCATGTCGCGGCCGTGCTCGCTGGGCGAGCTGGTACGTGCACGGCCGAGCTCGCCGGTGACTCGACCGGCAACACGGCCGTGCTCGTCGGGTGAGCTGGCTCTTGTCGCGGCCGAGCTCGCCGGGCGATCCGTTTCGGCTGTTCGTTTTCTCGGCTTTTGAAGTTTTGACCGAGATTCGGTTTTTCCGAGGACTTTCGGACATCGATTCCGTCGTGACCGATTTTAACCCCAACATTAATTTATTCATAATTAAAAATAACATAATTTTTGTTATTTTTTTTTTACCATTTTCTATTATTTAGTTTACAAATTATATATTTATTTAACTATTAAAAATATAAAATGACCAAACTAATAAAAAGAAATTAGAGTGCAATACATAATCTAAACATAAAACTTCCACAATCATAAAGAAAAAGCAAGATACCATAGTAATACTAACTCAATAAAAGTTTGGAGCTGAAAAAAGATCAACAAAAAAGACTAATCTATCACATCTTACCATAGAATGTCTTGGCTAGAACAAGCAGATATCAGAAAAAGATAAAAAGATAAAATATGAGATAAATCAATCCCCGGAACACAAAGGATCGCGATCAAGCACGAGCACAAAAAACCAATAAACGCGTCAGAGAAAGAATAATCATCGGAAGAACAAACTCACCACAAAACAAAAAGACGCATGTTTAAAGCACAAGCAGCACAACCACCAGCTAATATATAAGAAGCAACTCACAAACTAAACAAGTACATACAAGTCGCCCACGAAGAACCACAAAACTCTGAATAGAAGAAACCAAAGCTACAAAAGACTAGCTCCGCACACCTACACCAAGGGGTGCATGAGAAGAATATAAACAACCTGAGTGTGGGAGAATGAAAGCCAACCACCGAGAAACCAAAGCTTAAGCTTGAGACATAAACAACCTTCCAAGCGCACAAAGCATACACAGAGAACAAGATGAGAGAACAAAGACGTGATCCAAACCTGGAGTAGTAAATATGGCGAAAGGGAGAGCCACCAGAGACGTGATCAGCGATGAAAGGTGCAACAAGATGAGAGAACAAAGAGATAAAAAGAGACAAAATTAAATCAACGAACCGTGGAGCCATCCTCGAACTATGAAAAAAGAACATAGAAGTCAGATCACCAAAAACCAGATCTTGAAAACTAAGACGAGCAGAGACTATATATCGATGGCAAACCATCGACGAGGAAAACAACATCAATGACAACTAAACTCTGACCCAACCCAACGAGATGTAGTTTCTAACCTTAGCCAAAATCGAAAGAAAAAAAAGACCAATATTGACTGAAATAACATACAACGCCGTAAGAAACAATCACACAACATAGAACTAATATGTCTGATCTATAACAAATACCAGATAATCTCACAGAAAAAGAAGGTGAGGAAAACAAGATCACGAAGGTGAGTCTTTTCCCAGTGATGGTGAGAAGCACTGCACACTGGAGAGGTAAACGAAATACATAGATGGTGACGACTCAAGGTCAAAATATGGAGAAAAGTGTAAAAAATATCTAAAAAGAGTAATGTGAAAAAATGTGAAAAACTAAAATACAATTTAACGTTGTTAATCTTAGAATCAACAAATACTTAAAGACAAAGTTATTGAAATTCAATATGTTTTACATCAGAAACTCATTTCACCACTAGCAAGTAGTATTTTACATACAACAACACATTAATAAAAAACAAACACATAATATCCCCTATATATTATTTGTGAAACATTACAACTTATTTTTGTAGCTATGTGTCATCTTTAGGATGATTCTTATTAAAATAATTTAAAAAAATCACAATAACCAATTTAATTATATATGTAATAGTTACTGACTTTTAATTATTCAATATATATTTATTATTTCATAATATGTAAGAACATATAATACATAAAATAATTTTTATATATAATGTTTATCCCGCGCAAGGCGCAGATCTTAATCTAGTATTAACTTATTAGCTACTACTACATAACGTAATAAAACATCAAATAATGCTATTTAAAATAAATACTGACTACATAATCACATCATCTAAAAACATATCGAAGAACAATAAAACAATATTCAGCGAAAACAATATATGGATCTCCACAAAAACAAACAGTTAAACAAACCCATTAACTTCTTATTATTACACACGAGATCATTTTGATACATACACGAGGACTGATGACCAACACCCAAACATAGCAGAAAAGCAAAAGAACACACACTAGTTATTAATAACTCTACAGTTTTTCCGTACCTCCCCACTCGATCCATTCACAGGATTCATAATACCACCCATTCTGATCATCGAACAAGTGAAGTCCCTGAAAAACAAGCTCTGGCTCTGACTATAAGCCTCCACAAGTCTTTTTGTTGTATTCACGGCCAAGTCACTGGAGAACAGAATCTGATCCGAACTCAAAAGACCTTTCCCTTGGAGGAGGTTCTTGAAATAATTGTTGTCGAAGACGTCCGTAGAGTTCCTATCAAGGGGAGCTGTTACGTTTCCATTTCCTCCTATGGGACAAACTGTTCTCAGATCAGACAAGAGTGTCGTTTCAAGTGTTGCATCCGGAGATCCCTGGCCAGTAAAGTTGAACAACCGGTTTCTGAAGAGATCACATTTTGCTTGTCCAAAGGTGTGAGCTCCTTTGTAATGACAAATGAGTAAATGCATAAGTGACATGTACTTAGAGGACAATAATACCCACAAAAAAATGTGACTGGAGAAAAGAGTTAAAACCTGACAAAGCTACGACGTCGGTGACGTTAAGGCCTACAGCTTGAAACTTGGCAATGATAGCGTCTAAAGGTTCAAAAGGAGATGGAAGATTGTTTGCACTACTCTGGTTTGCCACAAGTCCATCTTTTCTTCCTAATGCCACTCTCCACATAGGTCCTCCAGTCTGCAAATCAAAACCCGTTATAGATGACCAACAAATATAACAGAATGATTCGAGTTGAAGTACGAAATCATATATGTATTAATGTCCAAAGTTTAAAGGTCTTTTTTTTTTTGTTAATCGCACTTTGTAAAACCCCCGTGTTCATTTTTTTAAATGATATTCATTCTTAGCAACAACAAAATATAGGAAAGCATGCATGTGTAAAATATAGACAACCCCAAAAGAAAGGTACAATTATATACAACCACATATAGAATAGGCGACGATTATATTATTAAAAAAAAATCAAACGTAAATCATCTTGTTTAGAACTATAAATAATCTCAACGTATGTTATATTTAGTATAGAATTTTTTGGTTCCTTAAATGCTGTAACTCGTGTTATATGAAACCTAGTAAATCTCTAACCTAAAGTTCGCTTGATGTACTGAAATTAAAGTAAGCATTGAGGCTTTGATGATGGTTGTTAAATATTGGGGAACAAAAGCTTACCAAGTAAACTGATTCGCGAGCGGCTAAAGTGAGTATATCAGCACAAGAAACAACACCAGGACATGCGTTTTCCACAGCGTCTTTGATAGTATCAACTACTTCAAATCCTCTCGCAGAGTTCGCGTTTGGTATCGATAATTTCTCGCTATCTGCTCCATCCAACAAGACAGACGCATCGCACCCCTGAAACGTTCATGCTAACAAACTGGTGACGAGTGTTTGTAACAATTCTAACAATATCTTAACGTCAAATAAGTATTTAACAGAAAAAGACGTAAGGATAACAATACATACATTAACAAAGCAGTCATGGAAATGAAGACGAATAAGAGAAGCAGCCATCCGAATCTCGGCCTTCAGGGCCATGGTAACTTGTTTACGGACAATTTGTACAAGATACGGACATGATTTATCGTAGATGCCAGGGCTTAGCTGTGCCCTAACACCTGAACAAAGCATACAAAGAGTGAAAGTAGTAAGCAGCACATGTCCTCCCATCACTTTGTTTTGTGTTTTCATTGTCTAAGATGGCTTGTTTAAAATGACTTGGTAGATCGATAGTTTATTCAGATCTCGCTGAACTGGGGTTCTATTTATAGAGAAAAATAACGACACTTAGGGCTTAGTTTGCGACTCTGGTAGTGGACTGTTAATAGAATGATTAATGCATGGTGACGTATGGCGGCTCCGAAGTATTTGTTTCTTGTGATCAATAGGACGCATTAAGCTCCATATTTTTATAATTCTAGTAAGATCAGGCACTAAGAGATATTCATATTCATAGATTCATGAATTTCTATCTTGTTTTGTATGTTGGACGGTTTTATATTACGTAATCCACTAAGATTAGTGACTGTATTTTCGAGCTAACATGAAGTCAACTTTGTACAGAATAGTGATGTATTGTATTAGAGGACGCAAGTGGATTTTGTGTAAACAACTCCCCACTGTTATCTACATGACTGCATGTGTTTTGAGGATGCAATTGTATTTTATTTTTTTCTGGGGCTATTAATTATTCGGCTTGTGTCTCTGGGACTAAATAACTAAACAAGATTTAAGGATTCAATTCGGTTTACAAACACGTATTTTGATGTCAGAGAGTTATTTGTGATTCTATCCAAAGTCTATGTCTTATCCAATACAACGTTTCTAAAACAATTTTTTGCTGTGTGAATATTTCATGTGATCAAATAAAAATGCATTTTGTTTTTGATATATCATTTAAAATTGTTCACTGTTAAGCATGTTTAGGTAAGCATGTTTAGTTATTAACTAATCCGAAGATGAAAACTTACTTAGAATTCAGAGAGGTTTGAAGGAACATGAAAATCAATATGATTGATTATACGTAAAACCAAAAAAGTATGTCAACTATATGTTGAATGTTTTAAAAATAAGAAGATAATTTTTATCTGGAATGAATCGTTAACAACCCGAAATGGATGAAGCCATCCACTGAACATTAAATATTAAAAAACAGAAACATACAAAAAGAAGTCAGAAACTCCAAAGTACAAATCCCCGGCGACAAAGTGATGGTGGATTCCTCGTAATAGTCGATTTTCTATGCTCGGTTTAGCGTTCACATCCCACTTGAACTATTTAACTTGCCGCGATTTGAAATCATTTTATTTAGTTTACAAAGTGCACAGTCCAATATGGTTCCATTCTCCTCAGCAATATCGGCACGCCAAATAAAATATACTATAAAGTCACACGCCACATGCATTTGTCCTTACAGGACGGGACAAAAGGTTCACCCTAGAAACCTTTAAATTCACCGTCCTTCTTCTGATCAATCAAACTGCCAACTAAATTACTAATAAAAATTTTTTTTTTTTTAAATCATCAATAATTTTAAATTCTAAACCATAAATTTTAAACCCAAACTCTAAACCCTAAATCCTAAACCCAAACTCTAGATCATAAACCCAAACCTTATACCTTAAACCCAAATCCTAAACCATAAAGTATAAACCCTAAACTCAAACACTATATCCTAAACCTAAATCCTAGACCCTAAACCCTAAACCCAAAAGGTTTGAATTTAGAGTTTACGGTTTAGAGTTTACGGTTTGGGTTAAGGGTCTAGGATTTGGGTTTGGGTTTGGGTTTACAGTTTACGGTTTAAAATTTAAAATTTAGGGTTTTCGTTAGTGGTATCATTTTTTTTTAATTATTGATGCTTTTTTGAGTTTACGGTCTAGGATTTGGGTTTGGGTTTAGAGTTTACGGTTTGGGTCAAAGGTCTAGGATTTGGGTTTACAGTTTGGGTTTAGGGTTTATGATTTGGGTTTATAATATAGGATTTGGGTTTAAGGTTTACTATTTGGATTTAGGGTATAGGATTTTGGTTTAGTATTTAGGGGTTAGATTTAGATTTAGGGTTTAGAGTTTAGGATTTAAGGTTTTGTTAGGCATCATTATTTTTTTAACTATTTTAAATTTTTTAAATAAAATTTAATATTTTTTATTAATTATCTAGTTGGCACTTTGATTGGTGGTAAGAGAGGTGGTGAATTTAAAAGGTTCACCCCAATGGGAATTCTAACATTGAGTTTCTAAAAAAACATTTATACTCATTGAGGGTGCTCTATTATGTTAACATTGTAAACATATATGTAAAAATTCCACATTCGATCCCTCTTGAATTATTTTAGGCCGTGTTTATTTGTTTGTGCTCTGTATAAAGTGTATGTAAACGTTAAGATGGTGTTTGTTTGATCAAAGTGAGCATCTGAATTCGGATGGCGGCAAATCGCTATGAATATGCAAATATAATTGCATCTAACCTCTATCCTCGATAACCTAAAAACTGCAAGATGAGAGTTGTTTAGCCGAATTAGACCCATTAGTTTAACGAAATGTTAATTTCGACTAGCACTGGGTCTAATTTGGCTAGTTAATGCTAATTACATTTGGACTTTTTTGGCTAATGAAATATTTCAAACCTGTTTTGTCCGAATCGTGGTATAGTTGATAGCTGAAACTGGTTTATTTTTTTTGCCAAAATGTAAATTTCATATATAATATGAGAAGAGTTTGTAATGATACAAAAGTTTTAAAGCAAAATTAAGTCAGCTTTGGCAAAAAATAAACAAGACTAAGCTAACATCCAATGAGCTCTAAGAAGTCACTCATAGCGTATCCAAAGCTGCATCAAAAGTTGAAATTTCTTGAGCTTTCTTTTGCCAAGAATAACATCCTTGATGAAATGATCAATGAACATGAAGATAGTAGCTGGGCTCCGAGATTCTCCAACATGTAGCCTGTTATTTCTCTCGGTCCAGATACTGTAAATTGTTGCCTGCGCCACCATCTTTTTAAGTGTTCTGCTAGTTACTGCATCGCGTATAGAGCCACCCATTCTGTAAAAGAAGTCCAAGTGTGGAAAGCCCGAAAGGAGTATCCAAGCCTGGACAGCACTAAGCCCCAAATCCCTTCACTTATTTCACAATTCAGGAACAGATGGGTTCTGTCCTCCACCGCCGCATCACATAAACAACAAGAAGGCGAGATGTTCATACCCCATTTTACTATCCTTGATCTGGTGGGAAGGCGATCTTGGTAGAAAATCCTGGTTTATAGTTCGCTTACTATTGTGGCTATCGAAAATGTGAATTATACATAGAATATCAACTTTTCTAAACATACACAACAACATATATATATATCTATTATTTCGGGAGGGGACATTATATATTACAAAATAGATATTTACTTTCTCATAATTCATAACTATCACTAAAATCAGCAACTGCTTGAAACGAGGTCGGTCGTCGAAGGAATTGTGTCAAGCCATATATCTTCTTGGGCCAGTTTCACCACAGAACCTGCAGTATCATCCAGCTCCCTCATGTGTCTTTCAACATAGTTGCAGTGAATTGAACTATATGACTATGACGATATATGGCTTGTTGTTGGCTGATGGTGGTGAACAAGCTTAGATTAAAAATTGTACATTAAATTTAATCTGAAACTTACTCGATTGATATAATTAAAATATAGATGTAAGAACTTTCTTATGAACTGAATTATATATATATACACGTTGAGCAGAGAATGAGCTCTAGGTTGACACGTATTTACTGAACTTTCTATAAACGATAGTACAGAATATTAAGAGAGTGGAGTGAGTGATCAATCATACGTATCACGTCAATGATACGATATATTCTTAATACAAAACTCACTATATTTGACATATAAAATATCTGTTACAAATGTATTTGATTGAAAGGAATAAAAACTCTGGCAAAAGTATATTCCGGTTGTGGACGTTTTGGATGAACTTGGCCAGGTCTTGATTCCTTTTTAAAGCAGTACTTGACTCAATAAATGAATATTTAACTTGTTACACCAACAATAATGTAGTGAAATGTTTCAGAAAAATTATGATATGTTGTGAACA
>NC_027756.1:45436601-45437113 GCF_000695525.1 Brassica oleracea var. oleracea | reverse complement strand
TTTAGGGTTTGTTCTTTCTAGGTTCTCAGATCACGGTATACCTCTGTTTGAAGGGTTGAACCGGACCACCAAGAGAGCTGATGAACCTCTATCCTTCACACGGATGGACGCTGGCTCCTATCGGATCACGAGCTGTTTCCTTTGCGAATGCAAGCTGATTTGGATTGCGAGCTGTCTCACTTGAAACGTGGGTTGACCTTGTTTTGAACGGGGAGCTGAGGACGTCTGGGATCAGGAACACCTTAGGGCTGGATTCCTCTTCAGCTCCTTTCAACATGATTTGAAATTGGCTAGAAAACTTGTAGGTTCGGATTAGGGTTCCAAAGAACTAAGTCGGCGCCGTCTGTTGTTTCTGCGAGTGTGGGCGCGTCTGAGATCGGATTGACAAACGGTTTTCGTAGATAGATTCGTCTCGTCTAGAGCTTCAATTTGATATGTGACTCGTCTTCTGGTTCCTCGGGGTTGGAGAGATAAGTCGATTTGAAGTTCCGCCTGATTTAGGGTTTATGTGT
>NC_027756.1:45435637-45435979 GCF_000695525.1 Brassica oleracea var. oleracea | reverse complement strand
CGGTCATACATTGTGATGCCTTAAGCTTCACGGTATTTATGTGATACAACAATCCTAAGGATTGGATCATTATGCAATCCGGTTTCTATAACCATCCGGATGCTTGGCCACATGGCTACATAGATATGCACTAAGCCAAAAGGCTTAAAGGCCACGTGTGTGTGCAATGCATTAGACCTTACGGTCGTCTAATATGATTTATGACAAAACACAATGCCACACAATACATATCAAGTTTACCAATTTCAAGGTTGGTAATGTTTCAACTAGATTTTAGAATCAATCAATCTAGCAACCTAACTCTCATTCAAAAACCATTTTTAAACTTTCAATCTTTTAAAA
>NC_027756.1:45416190-45435206 GCF_000695525.1 Brassica oleracea var. oleracea | reverse complement strand
TTTAGGTTTAGTATAAGCACAAGGAATTTCTTTATAAATTCTCATATGTATATGTACTGTTATTGGATTGTATTTTACACAACTCCAAGATCAATGATCATGTGTGATCAATTTCTTTTATATACTTTATGCAGCTGCTTTTGCTTCAGTCCATGAATCAGCTTAGGAACAAAGTTGGTCTCTTATCTTATCTTATCCAGTGATACATATGTTGCTTACTACATATAATGTATCTATTTTCTTTCTTATGACCAGACTTGGTTTAATATCGAAACCGCCGACTCTCTCTCCTCTTGGACACGGCTGTGGTTGGGCCTGGTCATGGCTGGGCCTGGTCGTGGCCTGAGAAGCCATCTCTTCTTGTCTTGGTTAATGGCAATCCACAATGTTCATAACATGATAGTCATTTTTAGTTTATTTTCACAAAAATAGTCTTCAATGAAGAAAATGACCAAAAGAAATTTTAAATATATTTATAGGGTTAACTATCTAGACTTAGAGTTTAGAGTTATAGTAAAAAATTTAGGATAAGCTTTCAAATTTTAAAAGATAAAAAAGAAAATATTTTAAAAAAATTTAAAAAAATAAAATTATTTTGGTCATTTTTATTTTTGAAGACTATTTTGTGACAAAAACTTAGAAATGATTATTTAAGAGAATTGCTCTATGTTTTATTGGTTAATAAACGGCGTTTTGAGAAGTTTTATATAGTTGACGTAATTCAAAATTTAACGACTTCAGTTTATTTACTGAAGTGAGAAGAGAGACCATTCTTGATTTTGAAAATTTCAATAGGACTTTATTAGATGTTCGGCCGGTATAATGGACATTAAAATAGCTCAACCCACTGACCCATATTGGCCCAAACTTGGATGCGTTATTAGAAAGGACTAAGGCCGCGACATCAGTCATCTTGTCTGCAATTCGGCCCGAAGCAACTCAGAGATTCTCTTCAAGCTCAGCTCTCTACAACTGCCTCAAACCAAGACACAGATACTTGTGCTACTAAAAGTGAAACATACAATACATTAAAAAGAAGAAACCAGAAAACTACATCATCCATAAGTTCTTTAGCTACAATGAACATTACTTTTACTACAACCTTATTAACTGGGGAACGTATCATCAACAAGATGATCCAACCACGTCACAGAGGTAGAAAAACAATCTAAACCAGATAAGAAAGCTTACCATGTCTTCATATGAACTTCACCGAGGGAAAGAAACCCTCCTGACTCTGATACCAAAAGCGATGAGATAACTAAGACTACGCCTACTAAGACAAGCACATTGTGACATATACATCATAGAGATCCATCACTAAAACGCCTGTCCAAGTATCATATCATATGGTTGTTCCTTGTTCTCCAATAGAAGAATCATTCCCTGATGCATCTTCAACCTTCTCAACCGCCATTTCATTTCCCTTACTCTGATCCTTACCAACCACAACCAGATTGGCTTCCTCGCATTGTTCACCTGAAACTTCCCTAATAGTATGTTGGGTCTCTTCTGCTTCATCCGCATTGCTTTCTTTCGCCGCAACATCCTGCATACAAATGTCCTCTGCAACAACACGATTATCCTTTGTGTCCCCACTAGTACGTGCATCAGATCCGCCTGTGTCATCACCCTCACTTTCAGACTCATTATTCTCCACAACCTCTTCATTAACATCTTCAGCAACCATGTTCCTCCTCTCAAGATACTGCAACCTCCTCCTCAAGTCACCCAACTCCCTCTCCATCAAGAACAGCCTCTCCTTCAACGTCAAGTTCTCCTCCTCAAGCTGCGCAATATGACTATCCTGATCATCAACTCGATTCTCCAACACATTGTTATACTCAGAGCCACCGCCGTAACTCGGATAAATCATCTCAAACCTGCTCAAATCATGGTCAAGCCTCCTCTCAACCTCCACATGCTCCTCAACATCACTCTCACTCGATCCACCTTCGTCTTCCTCATCATCATCGTAAGGCTCCAGGTCATGTCCATCAGATCTGAGCCTAATCAGCCCCTTCATGGATCCGTAACCGTCAACACCCCACTCCTCCTTGGCCATGTCTCCCAAAACCTCTCGCGACGGAGAGAACATCGGCGTGGGAAGCACAGCTGGCGTCACGGGGGACGGAGACACAAGCTCGGCGATTCCGCCGGATTTCTTCGCGCGGATGATAAACGACGTCGTGTTCCTCGGAGCGTAAGGGACGTGACGGTTACTGTTAGCACCGTACTTCTTCTTGGGGTAGAACTTCCTGGTTTTCAGCCTGTTCTGAGACTGGAGCTCGTTGAGAGCCGGCGGCTTGTAACCGCCTGAGCCACCACCACCACAGATCGGAATAGCGGAGTTGTTGTTACGCATCCTCATCATCGGATTCGGAGGTCTCTTGTCGTTCGCGATCTTCTTCCCTTTCCAGTTGTTGTTGTTGTTACGGTTCATTTTCGAGGGGAAGTTGTTAGGCTGGTTATGATACTCGGAGCTAAGGTTATAGTTACGGGGATTCATCATCAGAGGCTGGTTGTTGTTGTTCAGCATAGCCTGTGGCTGCTGCTGGTTCATAACCATAATCGGATGGTTCAAGCTTTGGGACTGGTTTAGCAAGGGAGGAGCCTGGTTCATGATTCGAGGCTGAACCGGATTCATCACCTGCAACGGCGGCGGCGGATTCATCCTCTGCTGAGGCGGTGGCGGATTCATCAGCTTAGATTGATCGTTGTTCATCTGATGGTATAAGACACGCACGCAAACACTTAACGGAAATGGGAATAATAAAATAACAGAACCCTAATTTCGCGGAATCTCAAGTCAGCAGATAGATCAATGAAGCTGAGATCAATCTGAGTGATTGGGAGTGGAATCCACAAATACAAACACAAAAGAGATATTGAATCAAACTAGAGAAGCTCTCTCGGATTTGAATTTGCGTATTTGTTTCAATTTTAGATGAATTTGGGAGTTTTTGAGAAACCTTGTAATTGGATCTGAAGACTTTTTTTTTTTTTTTTTAGAAGAAAATGATGAAAGATAAAGAAAACCTCTTTTGTACGAATAGCTTATGAGAGCTGATGAGGAGATTCTTTAAATAGAGGCCAAGGAAGGCTGCCAGGTCTAATCAACGACGGAGATGTTGTAATACGTCAATATCAACGGCTTATGATTATTTATTTCTAGGGTAGAGTCTGTTACGCGTTTCTTTCTTACCGGTTAAAATTGTAAATATTTTAGTAATTTGCAAATCAGACCTAATCATTTAATTTCAACTTATTTTCCTGGTAAACTAAATCTTTTAACTGTAATAAAACTTGTCAACATATATCTTCATGTTTACCGACAAAATAAATCTCTGCCAAGGACGAATGTTTTGACAAGTCCAATACCTTTTTTAATTGCTTCTAAGCTTCTCATAAAGCTAAGAGAGAGATGCAATCCTAACGAGAGTTTCCAGCGAGAAGCCCACTGATCGTTTATCAAAGATGAGTAGATCATCCGCAAAACCTAAACGCATCTACTTAACTGTTTCAAATGACCTAAAAATTCTCAATTCTGTGAAATTCTATCATGTGCATCAGTAAGAACATTCATTGCAATAATGGAGCCTAGAGCAAGAGCCCAACGAATAATTTGGAACGTAGCAAACCGAATCAATCTCATAACTACCGTTTACTATAAAGCCAAGAGGCTCAATGTCATCGATCTTTATGCCCAAAAAAAAACAAAAGACAAAGACTGATACTGATTTAGGGTTGTGTAACAACTTCCCACTACAGTCCTATGACACGGAATGAGTAAAGAGTTTCCATCAATTTTTGTAACCTGAGTCAAGCAGGTTTCCCTCTCTAGGAAAACGCATGAAAGCATATGCAAGATCCCATGGTGTCTGCTTCAGGGCAAGATATGCTTATGGACCCTTCCTGATATTATATAACTCGCATATTAGAAGGTTACTTCTTATTTCTTCTCACCACAATTAGTCATACTGAAAAGAAAAATGTCAGGAAGAAGAAAGGAGCACATACTTTCTCTTCCTACGATCAATTCCAGCAGAAACCATATTCCTCGTTTCATTCTTGGCAAGCATATTATTGTACTGCATTGGAGAAGGAGATGGAGCAGCAGTTGCAGGTGGTGCAGGTGGCAGAGAAGATGAAGGTACAGGTGGTGGTTGTGGAGCTACAGGCTCTGGAAGAGGACGAGGTAGAATGTGCTTCAGCCTGTTGTTTCTGTAGTTCTTCCAATAGTAAAACTGTTGCCTATGCGCCAATTCCTGAAAGAAAAAAAACAATCCAACAGAAGAGAAGGATAAGGGCATACGGTTTGGAATATTAAACCACTTTACGTATTCACCAATGGACAAACACAGCGCAGAATCAAAGAATAAAACTAGCAGAAAGTAAAAAAGGTTTGTATTAGAGACCATAAACACCCCAAACCCATTCCAAACACACAAGCACCCTAAACCTTGGAATCACTTCCTATTTATACTGCTCCCTAACATGTTTTGTTAATGATTCTGATCACATTGGTTTACCTTGTTAGCAGGATGAGCCATAGCACTCCTGAAGTTGGGGTTTTGAAGAAGTTCAAGGAAATATAGGCAGTGTGGATACCTGAAACAGATCATAAACAGACGAACATAAAGAAAACGTATAATACATATAAGCATAACTCCTTCAGGTATTCGAACTCACATAATGAACTTGATGTACTCTGGTCGCTGCCAATACTGAAGATACTTCAAGTATTCAATAAATGCTTCATCTTCAAAATACCGATTCTGTGCTAGGTCTGCCAAAACAGAATCCAAAAGCTAAGCGGTAAGTTCATCATAGAGCATAAAACACACACACAAGATCTCTTATCACTTCCTAAATGCTATAAGTAGATACTATGTGAAATAATCCACAAACCCTAAGAGCCCTAGAACGAATCATAAGAGCTTACAGTGGATGTAAGTAGGATTGGCGAGACACTGAATGAACTCAAGTTCGAGTAAGAATCGTTGCCTTCCAACGTCTGGATCCTTGTAAGTGCTCTTTGGCCTGTGTTCAATCACAGTTATGCGATTTAGATACTAAATCTTAGCAGATTCGTAATCATGCGGAGAGGAAAATACACTCACGTGGATGGAGTTTCTGATGCATCAACCATCTCCTCAGGCGATGCCATGGACGAAACGGAAACCTGGATCAACCAAATCGACCCGAGTTCGTAATGCAAAATGCAAAAAGGAGAATCGAATTTCAATAAACTATGGAGGAATCAGAAAATCACCGAAGAGGGCAAGCAAGCCCAAGGCGACGGCTGCGAGTAGTCACCGGGAGAAAACAGACGGAGACGGAAGATCATGTGATTCTAGAAAAGAGTATTGGTTATATACCAAACCGAAACCGGTTCATAAAAATCCCATTACAATTACGTTTATATGCCAATTCTAAACCGGTTTAGTATTTAATGTTATGAGAATCACACCAAGACGATACCGTTTTGTGGTGAACCGAATACAGTACTTTTTATTGCAACCGGTTCTTGCCACAATAGTTGAAATTGAGTTTTGGGACTACAAATCATATAAGGACGTTGTGCTGTTTCATTCTTTCATGCTAACTATAGACCAAAATGGTTGAAGATTAGGGGCATGAGATTAGAGGAGCCAAGCTGTCAGAATATCCGAAAAATGCGACAAAACTGATGTATAGAGAGAGCTACAATTATTTTGCTGTTATCCTCAGTACATGAACCAAAAATGTTAAAACAAGCCAGTGTCTTAAGACCCTGGACTGAAACTACGCAACTCCCAATAAGAATTTTTATATCCAGCGTGGGTGATGTGATGAAGCCGAACTTTCCAATCGATAGCACCAACTTCGTTCATGTGGCAAAGTTGCAATACTCAGGTTGTTTTAATGATGCAGAAGTCTTTTCACCATAGCTTGTGGATCCCAATTTCTAAATCTGAAGAGATGGAGACGAGTAGCTGATTAGAAGAGTGCCACTCAGCTTTGAACACTCTTTTCTTATGAGCCTTGATCGACAGAGACGGGCTCGCCGCATTGTAGCGAATGTCAAAGATGTGGATCGCCGGGTCTGAGGAGCCAGATGAGATGTGTAAACCATCTGGAGACCAAGACTGGTTGATAAGAGCCGACTGCGATTCGCTGCTTTCTTGTTTCCACCCGAAAGAAAATAGTTCTGTCTGAGGCAATCTTACATCGTACAACCGAAGTTGCCTGTCTAGCTGCCTGCATATATGCAAAACAATTTAACTTTTTTTTCTTGGGAGATAATAAAATATAAGTCAATAGTTTGCTTCTTTTTTATTTACCTAGTTTGAAGCATGACAAGGTTAACATCTCGAGGGTTTGGCAGCAAGTTTGTGCATTTGTTGTCTAGTCTATGCTTAAATGTAACTTTTTCTTCTCTGGCATCAAACCCAACAAATCTCCTATCGTCTCCACATGACAACACGAGATTGTTATGGCGCATTCCAGCTACTCCCATCACGGCCGACGTGTGCAAGTCCTTGTGCAGGAGCCTCGACTTCCATGCGTTATTCTCACATTGTTCGCGCCATAGCACTACTGCGTGGTCACACCCACCTGTGATGAAACAAGGATCATCCCAAGGCGTGAACATGATTCTGTTGATAAGACCTTTGATATGAGGCCTGTCCTTCAGAAACTTTGACTCACAAGTCTGCATATGAAACAAAGATCCAACTGATATGAGCACATAACTACCTCAGTTAACAGTACATACATCGAGTAAGAACAGATAGATAAGGTCACGGTTCGAAACCAAGCGTAAGTGATTTTCTATTCATAAGAGGTCATGAAGATCAAGTTAAACTTTAAACAAGTTTAAGGACACACTCCACTCATCCATTATGCAATCAAAGTTTTGATATGGTAAAACTCTAAAGCGTCTAACGGCTTTTAAAATAGGTTTTTACCTCACGAGCTTCGTTCAGGTATAAGGCTGATATCTGAGCGTGACCTTCATCTGCGGTATAGACAGAGAAAAGAGCACTTTTGTGTGGATGCCAAGCTATATCTTCTGCCCATCTCTTCTGATCTACCTCTACCCGATTAATCGTCTTAAACAGAGTAGCTGAGGACCTGCTCAATGGTGGAAACGAAATTTCAACGGAATAAAGTTTTTAAAAAATCATGAAAATAAGAGTCTGAAAAAGATTTGGTTCATGAGACCCAAAAGTTGCCGGTATCGAACATTGTACAAACATTATCTTGGAGGTCTCGTACTAACAAATATTGCAGTTCGTTGACAAATACAAGCAAAACTAAATTTTGTAGACTTATCATGTTAACAGAAGAAGATGACGTCAAACGAAAATCCATAATAGAAAGAAATTTTTTTTGATACGGTTTTAACATGGATTTGAAGTGATATAATCCAATAACCCTTCCTCAAATGTTTCTATGTAAACAACCATAAATTAACTAAACATCAAGAAATCAGCAAGAAATATCATAATGAGTAAACCAGGCATATATAAGGATAAAGGCAGACATACCTATCAGACTGAAGCTTCCAAAAATGAACGACACCATCCAATGCACTGAAGATAACCAAAATAAGAGAGAAAACAAATTAAGCATATAAGTAGAGAGTAGTACATTAGATGAGCTAACATTGTCCAAGGACTTTCTTGGCACCCTCTTATGCATGTAATACCATTTTCTTAGTTTAAGTATCCAGACAAAACCCCAATGTACTACAATTGTCAGACCGAGTTTCATCCACAACACTGGCAGTAATAATATACAGTAGCTCGTGTCTTTTGTTAAAACAAACAGCAGTAACATAATAAAAGATCACCTTGTAGCAAAAAGATCACGGTTTGAAGGAGAAAGAGCGAGGCTTCTCATCCTTTTGGTGTGGCCACTTGGTAGCATAGCTAGGGTACGACTTTCAATCGTGGCACGCAAAGAGCTCCTACCTATAAGCGCTATCAACTCTTCATGTCCATGGAACTCTGCCAACAAAAACAAAAATCAATAGCGAGAATCTGAGATGTGGCAAATCCGACCAAAAGAGGTAGACTTTTCTTTTACCAGACTTTTCCTGTTGCGCTGCTTGTCCAGGAATGTTGGAAGAAACTCTGATCCTTGGCTTTGCTTGAGATTGGGTTTCCCTAACCACTTCATTAGGAACAACAGTACGAGATCTCTTGGTTTCAGACCCATTTCTCACTTCCTTTGGGACGTCAGAATCAGTTGTAGCCACGTGTTGTGCGGTCTCGCTCGCTTCTGGTCTGGCAGGAGCAGAAGCTTTTCTCTTGAAAGAAGGCGGCAGAATAATGGACGGCATTTTCAACGGTTTCATCTCGCTAGGAGGATGCGGAGTGGAGGTTCCATTAGTAGCAGTCTTCTTCACCTTATCTCGTTCGGTCCAAAACTCAGCTATACCAAGTAAGCTTCCAGTTTTACCAGGCACATTCTTCTTATTTTCAACGCGATCGACTCGTAGAAACTTGGCTTCCGCATCTGCCATCAGTCTTCTCTCTTCAGCAAGCTGCAAAAAAATCGTTGTTAAAAAGTAAGGTTTTTTGAGTAATAATTATCTTGAAATTGAATATTTAATTGAAACCCCTACTAGGACTCATCGCAAAATGAAAGAAGAGAGACCTTTCTCTCGAGGTTTGAGAGCTGGTCTTTAAGGGCTTCGATGGAGTTGGCACGCTGGTCCATGAAATCTATAAGACCTTCTTTATCATCTGGGATTTGAGTTGACAGCGTCTTTGCTTCTTCCCCTTGCTCAACTTTCGGTTTCTTCATCGCCATTGCGCCGCTGTCTCCGTCCTCTTCTTTCCTTTGAGAAAGTGGGGCTTTTTAATTGATTGATCGATTTTCCCTCTACTCGTTTCAGTTTTCCTTTTTTTCAATTTAAGCGGTTCCTGGGGCCACCTCTAGGGCTAGTGGAAGTTTTTTTTTTTTTTTTTTTTTTAATCACCACTCCTGTATTTCGTCCCTTCCCCCGCTCCGGAAATTTGCATTTACAATTTTCCCACCCAAATTAAACTGACGACCTCTTTTCGTTTGTTCATTCTTAAAATAAAATTGTTTCGAGAAGTTATTTAACTCTTATGCATGTTCTATTTGCTAATATAATAAAAATATAATCTATCCCATTAAATTAAAAATAACACTAATTTTAATGAAAAAAAGATAAAAATAGCATTAAGAGAGTGTGACCTATTATTTCTTTGTTGGGTTTATAAAAAACTAGTACCAAACAGGCACGGGTGGTAGGGAAAAAAATTGACCGTCAGAAAAAGTTGCCTAATCTAAGACACGCGGATGTTAGATTTGAATTTTATAGTCTGTTAAAGTATAAAACATGTTTATATAAATCGCAACCTAAATGTGAAAAACAAGCTTGAAAGTTAAAATATAATAATGTTGTACATTAAAGAATGTAGTCAGTAAAAAGAAAAGTAATGGATAAGAACTTGGCTAGATGCATGTGCCGTCGGGTTATAATCATGTCAAGTACATCCACGAGACCCTCAAATTCCAAACGGATGGCTACTGATTTTTTTTTATTATGCCACATCATTAATCTCCATATGCTTTTAATAAATAATACCGTTTGAATAATTTATTGAGAAAAAAACAAAAATAACACTAAATCAAGTTTATGTTCCCAAACTAGCACTCAAGGTCAAAAGTCACAAAAATAGCACTTAATGTTTTATCAAAAGTCACAAACTCAGGGTTTAGAGTTAAAGGGTGGGGTTTAGGATTTAGGGTTTAAGGTTTAAGGTTTAGAGTTTAGGGTTTAGGGTTTAGAGTTGAGAAATGAGGTTTTGGGGATAAGATTTCAAATTTTGAAAAATAAAAAATTAAAATTTTCAAAAAATAAAATGCTATTTTGGTCATTTTAGTTTTTAAGTGTTATTTTTGTGATATAAACTTAGAAAGTTGCTACTTTGGAGATTTGCCCAATTTTAATATTTGTTTTTATAATGGTTGAGGAAACACAAAAAATTATGAATAAAATGTTTTTACATCCGTTCGAACAAGTTTCAGTAGGAAGAAAAGCAACCGGCTATTTTTTTTTTATCGTAGCTGTGATTGATGCATACATATACTGAATGTAACAGAAACGGTTTGTTAGAAATTATAAAAGACTGTGATCTCAGCATACAACAAATTAACCTCTGTTTGAAAACAGTCGGTCCAGAAAACGTAGTGATTAGCTTCAGCAATTCAGAAAATGTACACAGAAGCAATGGAAGTTAGAAAAGATGTCAAGAGTATGGAGACAAAGTTAACACCGTTGTTGTCAAGAATGTCCACACCTGATATCTTCTTTACCGTCGGTCCTGGTTTCCCTACAACCTGCACGCAACATTCCATCAACAAAAATACTCTCCTCCTTCGATCCACGTGTTTACATGTGTTACTTTCAAAACTTACCTTGTTCCGGACAGAACAGAAGCCACTAAACTGAATGGTTGCTCCAAGCACGGAATCAATAAGACTCCCACATAATCCAGCTAATGCAGAGAACGGAATTACCAAGAGTTGCTTGAGAGCCACATCACTTGCACATCTCACAGTAAACAGTCCGAACACAAGGAATGTTACTCCCACAGTGCCGCCGGCTGCAACAGCAGCTAATAGTCCTGCCTTTGTAATTCCACCATTCGTGCCCTTCTTCACCGGCTGAGAATGAGAAACCAAACGTTTAGCTAAACGGGAAATGTTAACTACCGAGTGGCGAAAAAAAAGAAACAGAGAACCTTTAAAGTTGTGATAAGTCGAGGCTGGGCATCACTAAGCACCCCAAGCTCCGAGGACCAAGTGTCTCCATTACAGCATGCGTAATGGCCGATAATCCCACCAATAAGAGCTGTTACAATCTCTGACTGCTTCGAGTCCAAACACTTGTCCTGCCATCCCGTTAACGTAGAAGCAATTACAACTAGAACCGACGCAATCCCACTATTGCAGAGCACTTGTTTCCTGAAACAATAAATTCGAGGAATACCCTGTCAAAGCAATTTATATCCGTCAAACAAATATGAAGCTCTCTGAAAGTGAAATCACCATCATCAATTTGCTAATATTCCAACATCAAAACCAAACATTATTAAACCAAGTAATCATAACTATCGATTCTGCTTATCCTATCACAAAGATTCAAAGACTATTGGAGAAAGGAAGTAGGCTTTGTTTATGAATAGTCCAGTATGGTAAAGGTAGAGGGGACAACTATGCTGTCTCTAGTCATCTTTGATCGAGATGGATCTTTATCCTAAGCTTCATACAACGATAGATTCAAATAGCACACTTAAAGAAAAGAGTTAGCTCGTAAAAATGGTTATATAAACTATACATTGGCACAAATTTAAGAGCAGAGAAGTCAAGTCATTCTCCTAAACTAAGATTGACTACCGGTGGTGATCTTCAAAGCAGAGAAGAAACTCGCAAGATGCAAGAAAATGTTACCAGTTTCTTTGGCCGCCTTCCTTGAACTCAACATCAACGCGTCGTTTCTTATCTTCCCCGACCTTGGTAAGCTTCGAGGAAGTAAGAAAGAATACGAGCAGCAGAGCTCCGTACCTACAGGATTCAACAGATTATCCGATCAATCTCAATATTACATAAACAAATCAAAAAAAAAAAAAAAGCGGGAGAAGAAACCTGAAACCGGCGGCGAAATGGATGGTCATGACGAGGAATCCAGCAACTCCGCCGGAGAGGTTGAGCGACTTCCGCTTGTAAGATCGGAAGGCGATGAGAGAAGAAATAACGACGGCGAAGATGAGCATGAATTGGGGAGACGTTTCCATTTTTCTAGTGGCTGAGATTCTGAAGATGAAAGGGCTCCTCCAAGATTCAGTTAGTTTGGTGCTAGACGATGAGAGAGATAGCAGTTGACCCCAACTAGTCATCATCACTCTCAAAAGTGTTTCGCATCCCATATTGGGCCTCAACTGGGCTGGACTGATAGGCCCAAGTATTTACATTATTGACGAATGGACAGACCAGATAACGCGGGAGAACATATCTTCCTACGTGGCGGGAGGTAATCAGGTGTGGGGCCCAGTCTCGATTTCTATTCTGACGTGGCAGCACCACGACCAAAGTCGTCTCCCTCATTACATTATCTGCTTCACTCTCCGTCTCTCTCTCTCTTTCTCTCTAGAGCAACAATGGCTACGGCTGGTTCTTCCCTTACAATTGCGTCGTCCTTCTCCGAACACCGGACTCAGATTCATTCATCGAACCGCTCGAACCTCCCTCTTCAGTACTCCCTCTCGTATAAGGCCAATTCACGGAGCAGAGGTAGAAGACTAGGACTCGTCGTAAGCTCCGTTTCATCGCCGAAAGTTGAGCTCCGCACTGGACCCGATGATCTCATTTCATCCCTCCTCTCTAAGGTCTGTATCTCTTTCGTTTTTTCTTCCCCAGGATCTTCCCTTTGCAGATTATGGAGTCGTGTGTGAAAACAGGTTGCGAACAGCGATGGAGGTGTGACACTAACCCCTGAGCAACACAAGGAAGTGGCGCAAGTGGCTGGGGAGCTTCAGAAGTATTGTGTCAGTGAGCCTGTTAAGTGCCCTCTCATTTTCGGAGGTAAGAAATAATCTAAGCAAACACTGCGAACGCTACTGCCTTTTATCAAAACGTGAACTTGCTGAATCTTTTGCTGCAGATTGGGACGTGGTGTACTGTTCTAGACCGACCTCTCCTGGTGGAGGCTACAGAAGCGTGATAGGCCGCCTCTTCTTCAGAACAAAAGAGATGATCCAAGGCATTGATTCTCCTGATACCGTCAGGAACAGAGTTTCCTTCACTGCTCTTGGTTTTCTTGACGGAGACGTCTCTTTGACAGGTGAGTTGCGAAACCCCTGATAGAGTTATTTGGTCAAAACCATGGATTTAATGTTTCAACCTGTGCTTGATCTTCGCAGGGAAGCTGAACGTGTTGGACAGTGAGTGGGTTCAGGTGATATTCGAGCCTCCGGAACTCAAGGTTGGTTCTCTGGAGTTTAAATATGGGTTTGAAAGCGAAGTGAAGCTTCGGATCACATACGTTGATGAGAAACTTAGGTTGGGAATAGGCTCTAGAGGATCACTGTTCGTCTTTAGGAGGCGTCAATAGTAATACATTATATGAACTTCCATGTCTCTTCTCTCCCTGTTTTTTTAGTTCTGTGTCGATCAATGCAAATTCACTACAGAAAAAAAGAAACAACAAATGGGTGTACCTGCGAGAGTGTTTTAAGATGGAAACATTGTTGTGTAATGTAAACTTCTATCCAAGAGTGTCTCTACACATATTCATTGCACTTAGAAACGTCCTCCTCCTCGCCTATGTCCTCTCCCTCGCCCTCTTCCTCTCCCTCTTCCACCTCTTCCCCTTCCATGGCCAAAGCTTTCATCTGTTCTTCCGTAGTCAAACATATTCATTCTGATATCCGCTACCCCGGTTCCGTGCACCTCCTGTCCCTAAACAGCAAATTACAATCACAGCTCTGTCATTGTAACAATTGTTGTTTGAATGGTCCCAAATCCCAGTACATAACTCATAAGCCATTGAATGAATAACAGATAATAAGGTGTGCTAAACCAAATCAATGGACTGGTTGATTGTTTTAATAGCGAATTGAGAACACAGAAGACTGATAATAAGGAAAACAAACGTTTTTGTAACTCACGTTAGAGTCTTCAAGATCAAACTGATTCTGAAGCTGCCAGGCAAGATCTTCATCACGTGTAGTGTCGCTCGGATTGTCAGCTGCTGCAACAGCTCCCCCGCTAGTTTTCCTCTTTTCCCACTCCTCGAGTGTAAGTACTGCAGAGTCGTCTTCTTCTCTTCCCCTCCCTCGACCTCTACCTCTTCGTCCTCGGTATTGCCGTTCATTTGAACTGGAATGTTTCATCTTCTCAAGAAGTACCTGAGCAGCCGCTTGGTTCTGTAAAGGAACAGCTTCCACCGCTGCAAACATTGGAGATGTTATGGCACTAACAAGCATTAGAGTTACTCAGCCTTATAGGGATATATAATAAACAAATCTCATCTAAGGGATCAGTGTTATTGCCAATTGACAAACTAATTCAAAGAATCAAAATGTTATACAATGAGCTTTTGATATAGAGTGAGGAGAGGAAAAAAGTCGATGCCAAACCTTGTTTAGGTCGTGTATCAGAACTGCTTGGCTTTTCTTGATTTTCAACTTTGACAGACACTTTCGAATCAGAATCTGCAGAACTCTTCTGTAAATTCTTATCTGCACCTATTTTGTTCCCATAAACTTCACTAGTTTCCCCTTTTTCTCCACCAGTATGTTGTGCAGCGGTAGGTACAATAGTCCTAGAAGTCGTCTTGTATGAATCTGTCAATCATCAAGCATATGCTGACGAATTAACTTCTCTTATGCGTTTCTCAAAACTTCTATCACAAAATGTAAGCGAACAGGCTCAACAAAGATGAAGACCAGAACAATATACTCTCATTTTACCACACAACGAAAATGCAGTCACTTAAGTTCCAGTTTTTTTAAAAAGTCCAGACCGAACAGCGTCAAAATTGGATGCCAAGCCAAGAGAAAGCATAGATAGGATATCTACATGATTCCTTATAGGCTACAGAAGCAGATACTAATAGATTCTGGAGCTATGGTCGAATTACAAGTATGTCTAGGTTAAAGTGCATTAGGATGGTTCTAGTTGTTATCAATTATCAAAGATTGGCAACCATTACAAAACTAAACAAAAATGCAATACTTCTACTAAATGACAATGAGCATAACTAGCAAACCGCTGCTTACCGCGTTGATGGTAACCTGCTCGGATCTGCAACTCCTCAAAAGGAGGAGGGCCATCACCAGCTTTTCCTTCCTGAGACTGCCTTCCAGACGAACGAGACAAACTAGCGTATTTTCTCTTCATCTGCCACTCTTCAAAGAGCGATTGCACATGACCTCCCAATACAGTCACCTCTTTTGGAGTCAAACATACTAGACCGTCACGCACCACAGCCTTATTTTCTAAACGCACCTGCCAACAAGACAGACAAAAAAAAATAAATAAATAAAAAAATCACACAATACAATAAGACAAGGAGAATCAAATTTAGACTGGTATGCAAATTACCTTAGTACCAGGAGTCACATCATTGTTTAACGATGGTATATGAGAGTACTCAAGTGCCGATATCTCTATCTTTCCATCAGTGAGAACGAGTTTCAGCACACGTTTACCAGTCGAGCTTCCTAGAAACTCCTCTGCACTACTCTTTGTTACATCTCTAACAGAACTTATCTAACAAAAAGAAAAGAAACGAAAACAAAAATCAACACAACATCTAAATAGCTGATTGCTTGCATTGAATTAGAATCAGAAGAAGCAATGTATCTACCTGGAGGACTTTGGGGCCTTGAAGATGGGAGCACCTGCGTAACTCCGTCGCGTCGGGGAGGGACTTACCTCCGATTAACCTGATATCCATGTTGAGCAGCTCCGCCTCCACTGAGTCCACGATGGCGCCTGTTTGATTTGTCCCGCCGATGACGGAGGAGATTTGTATGACTAGAGGCTTCAAGTAATCGGCGTCTTTGAAGCACCAGCCGCGGGTTGTTAAGGAATTTATCACGGCAGTGGAGGTGTTGCCGGCGGCGGACGAGCTTGATGTTCCCTCCTCCATTGCCTCGATTGATCCTCTCGTTGTGCCGGTCGCCTTACTTTGTTTTATTACTGAAAGCCCAAATAGAAATGATAGAAGGCCTCATTAAAGCCCAAAATATTTTTCAAAGAAAAAATCACCCAAAAGGCTAGAATGAGTTGTATACCACTACGAACCAACAATCTATCCAAGTATACTGCACCTGTCTATGCAGCTGTTTCAACTCAATGGATTTAGATTTTAGACCATATATTCTTACAAAAACATCTCAAACCATCAAGAATCCAATTACAATTAATTCATTTGCTAATTAACTGGAATAGCTGATGGGACTAACTGTTGTTTCGCATTTTTTTCATTACAACAAAGTTTCAAAGACCCGACATCTCTGAAATCTTATAATGCATAGAAGGAAGATAAAACTGATTTTCTTGTATAATAATGGGTAGAGAAGAATGAGATTGAAACATGTTTACAAAATTGATACTATAGAGAGGCCAGAAACCATAGAAGAAACCTCTCAAATTGAAAATCAAATGCTAGAACCTCTTTTTTTTAAAAGGTTGCAAACAATGGAGCCCCTCTCATACATTTGTAGCTACTTTCCCCGGAATCAACTCCATCAACTCATCATCATCACCACCCTTGTCGGCATTGTTCGACGCTTTAGACGGACCATTGGTCGGCTTCTTAGCCACGGTCACAGACTGCTGATAACCAACACCTCCACAGATGGTAACAAGCAAACAAACCAACCCAAAAGGAGTCGCATGCTTATCCCAAATCACAACGTTAATCACAACCGTCAAGAACTTGTTCACAACACCCGTCACCGTGAAAGCAGTTGCGGAGATGGCTTTCCTAGCAGCAAAACCGAAGAAGCTAATAAGGAAACCAAACACACACGACAACGCCACAGCGAAGAACGCAACGGGCTCAAACACATCGCCTCCGTTAGCATTCACGGCCGTGAAAACCTCCTTGTGTTCCCCTGTGAGGAACCAGAACAGCGGCGCGATCATCAGCGACAAGAGGTTGTTGTAATAAACCAACCCCCAAGTGTTCAGTTCGAGAGTCGAAACCATGTGCTTAATGTAAACCATCTCGGTGGTGATGGTAACGAGGTAAGCCAAGGCCCAGGAATAAGCGGTGAGAGTAAAAGCCGAGTCGTTAGCCACGTAGCCAACAGCGCCGGCGAGGATGACCAGCAGAGACAAGAATGTGAGCCTCGAGGGACGCGGCTGGCCGCGGAAGACGGTGTCGGCGACCGCGACGAGGAGCGGGGTGAGGGATCGGAAGACGATGAAGGTATCGACGTTGGCGTGACGGAGGAGGTTGGTGTTGGTGAAGATCGCGAGGTAGAAGACGAGGGCGGCGGGGAGGAACTTCTTGGCGGTCTCCCAGGCGAAGGCGTCGTGGTGGAGGAACCCTATTTTGCCGAGGAGCCAGACGCCGACGGCGGAGGTTAGGTACTGGAGGGCGGTGAGGAGGCCGGGGTAGTTGAAGTAGGTGATTGCGAACTTGTTGATGACGGCGAGGAGGCTGGAGCAGAGGGCGTAGCCGATGACGAGGCTGCTCGTCGCGTAGTACGGCTTGCTGGAATCGGATCGGGAGGAGGACATTGTTTTGATTTGAAGAGATGGTGTGAATAGATCGGAGAAGAGAGATTGGATCTGGATCGAGACAAGAGAGTTTAAACTATTAGAGGAGGAAGGAAGGCGACGACTTACAGACAGTGTCGCACGGGTTTGGCTGTTGCCTGTTTACCTTGGGATAAAAATAAAGTTGGTGTTAATTTGGCCAAATAGCCATTAATGGAAGTTAATTAACAATGTGATCCTTTTTTATAAGCAAAATCAAATCAAGCAAAAAACATTCTAATCAGCAGAAGTTACAGCTATGCAATTCATATAGTTGAAGTTTCAATTTATCTGTTTTTATTCACATAACAAAACTAAGGTATTGTAGGAAGGCTAACCATTTAGACTAGGACCACAAGCCAGCCCAAAGCAACTAGCTTCTATTCCCCTTGAGATGGAGAATCATGTTGGCCAAACTCTCTAGCTTAACATAGGATCAAAAATTTGGCAAATAACTTAAACATTTGTTTTTTTTTTCTTTTTAACAGCAAACATTTAGAGACTCATGTAGAGTGCCAAGCTATCCGCCCTTTTGTTCTCCGTCCTAGGAACATGAACAATTTCTGAGTTGACAAAACTTTGTCGCAAAGTCTTGATATCTTCCAGGTAGCTTTCAAATGCTGGCCATTCCTCTGGTTCCGAAACCATCTTCACCAGTTGAGAACAATCCGTTGCAAACGTAACCTGAAACTGCCTTAACTTTCGCATACATTCCATCGCCCAAATCAATGCCTCCATCTCCGAATGAAGAGGTGAGAGGGATGCCCTTACATTTCGTGCTCCCAATAAGCCATCAAACCCTGGCAGCGTGCTATGCCATCCTTGTCCTGAAAAAAGATCCTTATATTTCCAAGAACCATCCGTGAAACACCATCATCCTATGGTCCCTATATCAGGCCGTACCTGTACTTCCTGTACCAATCTACGATCTTTAATAACTTGTGTCTCAGCCCACAATGTTGATTCTACTTTTGCCAATCTCAGCATGTCTCTTGGGTCCATATCTAAAGTACTGAACACTTTGTTGTTCCGACCCTTCCAAATATACCATAATATCCATGCAAACTGGTGATCCACCATTTTTGGATTAAGTCTCCAGAATAGATGATCCATATTAGCAAAAAGAGAGCCAATTGGGAAAATGTTTGGATTTGATGGGATCTTGGATAATGCCCACACTTGACGTGCTGGAGGACATTCAAAAAACACATGGTTTATTGATTCCTCCGGAGCTCCGCACCTGGCACAGCAGGTGTCTCCTTGCATCCCTCGTGCTTTTAATGTTTTCGTCACCGCTATACAACCAGATACCAGCTGCCAAAGAAAGTGTTTTAGCTTCGGAGGACACCTCACCTTCCAACAGTATGCCTTAAGGATATCCACATTAGGGCCATAAAAATCAGGTGGTTTCTCCTTGTCATGATAAACCCAGATAATTGTATTCTCCATTTGGGAGTATTCTGACTTTTTCTTTTCCTTTGTTGATTTCCACAGGATTCACAAAGTTTATAATCCATGTTCTATACACTTCAAATTTCAGCTCATTTTGGATTCAAGAAGTTTAAGCTGTCAAGTGAAAGAATTTTTTGGAAGTTCAAGTCAGGTAAATTATATGTATCGAACATATAAATTAGATATACGTAATACCAGTCAAACATATAGGATATGTGATTTTAAATAGATGTGTTAAGGGTCATTCCATACTGAAATAGATG
>NC_027756.1:45402848-45416000 GCF_000695525.1 Brassica oleracea var. oleracea | reverse complement strand
TTACCAATCATTGCCATATTAAAATCAGTCAAATCCTTAAAACCCAACCCACCATTGTCTTTATGGGCACATACTTTATCCCATGATTTCCAATGCATACCTCTTGTGCTACCTCCTGGACTCCACCAAAATTGGGCGACTGCACCTGTGAGCTTCTTCACTGTAGTTTTCGGCAACCGGTACACAGACATCACATGGTTTGGCAAAGCCGTAATCACTGATTTAATGATCACCTCTTTTCCACCCTTGGTAAAAAAACGAAAGGTCCATCCATTAACCCTACTATTCAGCCGTTCTTGTACAAAGCCAAATACTTGTACTTTAGAGCCACCTAGACTTTCTGGCAGTCCTAAATAAGATCTCATTCCACCTAAATTCTGGATTCCCAAAATATCCCTCAATTCTTGACGGCTAGCCTCTTCAATCTTATGTCCAAATTGAATGGAAGATTTCTGAAAATTAATTTGTTGCCCTGAGACAGTTTCGTATTCCTTTAGAATCGTGAGAATAGTCTGACACTCCTCCTTTTTTGCCTTGCAGTAAAACAAACTATCATCTGCAAATAACAAATGAGAGATTGCAGGGCAAGCTCTTGCCACTTTCATACCAGTTAAATGTTTCATCCGCTCTGCCTTTTTAATATTTGAAATTAATGCCTCCGTACACATAATAAATAAATAAGGGGATAAGGGATCCCCTTGCCGTAAACCTCGCTGGGGGGTTATAAGACCCCGAGGTTGCCCATTTATAAGAACCCTGTATTGGACTGAGGAAATACATTCGCGCATTAATTTGATCCAGTGAGAATCAAAACCCATTTTGTAAAGGAGAGCCTCAATGAAGTTCCACTCTATCCGATCATAAGCCTTGCTCATATCTGTTTTAATTGCCATAAAATTATTCTGACAAGACTTATTGGCTCTCAAACCATGAAACATTTCCTGTGCAATAAGAATATTATCTGAAATTAGCCTTCCTGCCACAAAAGCCGATTGTGTTTCCAAAATTAACCTGGGAAGACAACTTTTCAATCTTTGACACAAAACTTTCGATATGATCTTGTAGCCAACATTACAAAGACTTATCGGCCTTAGTTCCGTCATCCTTGTCGGCCTCTCCACTTTTGGTATCATACAAATATTAGTTAAATTTATCCTTGGATCCAGATCGCCTGTAATCAAAAAATTATTCACCAGCTCCACCACATCTGTAGTTGAAAGTTTTGTAACATTTATGTATACATTTGAAGTTGCATATCAAACTAGATAAACCTTAAGTGAGAACATCACAACATCTTATAGTCTTTCATCGGCATCATATTTAACTGATAAAAATTCACTACATATAGTTTACAAGTTGATACAAACTACATCCAAGATTTACCATCTTCCTGTGTCAAAACTGTTTTGATCAAAAGACTTATCACAATGTAAACAAAAAAGTGATATACAAACATTAGGTTATTAGAGATTGGTTAGATATATGGAATTTCCGGGGAGATTATCAAGGGAGTACCTTGCAATTTCTATAAAATTTCACATATTTCATATTTGTATTTTATTCTCTTACTCTGAAGCACTATCTGTTTTACCACAATAATTTTGATTTCGAAAAATGAGAAAGTAGTTATATGTATTTTTTATATTATTTTGAATGATTAAGATGTTCTGGATCTGTAGCATGTACATCTTCTAAATCGATATCCAGACCATTTTCAATTCTTCCGACGTAACTTACACTATAATCATTTTATCTTGATAAAAAACGTTTTACTAAACCAAGCGCTCGTAGCTTGGTGGTAAAGGAGGTACAGCTGTACTGTCCGCCACTCGGGTTCGAGCCTTGGCCACAACGGATTTAACATCCCTTCCGTTGGGGCGCTGGATCCCTTTCGGGGGGATAGTTGGGAATGTGGCTGCCCAGATACCAGAGTTATCAAAAAAAAAAAAAGAACGTTTTACTATTGTTCTTTGTCCTTTGTTTTATAAGATCCAAGTGATTCATGCTCTTTCTAAATAGGAAGATCCATGAAGCATATTCAAACATGCTCTTTCTAAATAGGAAGATCCATGAAGCATATTCAAACAAAGATTTGTTAGACCGGACTATTGTGGGCTTTTGTATTTATTTTTATTTATTTTTTTTCCTATGAGCTATGAGACTAAATAATAGTTATGTAAGAATTAAACAAAAAAAAAACAGTTATTATGTATGAATTATTTTTCTTTTGATCATTTAAAAATATAAAATGAATTAATATTTAAAAGGATGAGAGACCTTAAAGACACTAAGAGCACCTCCATCGGTGTAGTTTAATACAGGTTCTAACCAAAAGCAAAAATAAAAATAAATGAAAAATGCTAAATAAACAGAGAACCGCTGCCAAACGTGGGCTTTTTAGAATCAGTAAGACACCCTAACGTGTCATCTTGTAATTGGAACGCACATTAATGTTTCTCTCCTTCGTTTGTGCGAAATCAGTTTTCTTTCTCCTCCATTCTCGAAGACTCCGCTTCTCTCTCGAATCTCATTTCGATCTCTTTCTCTGGTAGGTAAAATCATCCTTTCGATTTCGTGAATGGGAGAAGGAGGAGGATCAAGATCTTCGACCCCATCGAGCTAACACCGAAGAAGGATGATGGTAAGCCTGGGGAGGAGGAAGATCACAGGAAGAAGAAGGTGAGGAAAGAAGCTGCTGCGACCGCGAGAACCTCTGCGAAAGATGCTGCAGCGAGGGCAGGGGATCCGGATGAGGAGAAGTATAGGTTGGGGTACGGTGTTGCTGGTAAAGGAGTGAAGCTTCCTTGGTACGTTGAGAACAAACGTGAGTATGAAGATAGAGCTGGTGGTGAAGGGGAGGAGGAGGAGGATGGTGGACGTAGGAGTGAATCTAAGAAGAAGAGTGGGAAGAAGAGCTTGAAGGAGCTGAGGGAAGAGCGGTTGAAGAGGGAGAGGGTTGAGAAGGAAAGAGAGAGGGCTCTTTTCATGAAACAGAGCCAGCGAAGCGGTGGCTTTTCACGTAGGTGAGAGAGCTTCTTCTTTATTTCTTTTTTGTTCCCAAGTGTTGCCTTTTTCTAGGTGTACTTATATAGATTAATTCACACTTTATGATCAAGTTAGTATCCAAACTTATCGTTTGTACTTCATTTGTGTTGATATAGTCATGGTAGATAGTTTTGGAGTGTGATAATAATTTACCAGTTGCTAGACTCGAGCATATTTTGCTGTTTAGGAGAAGCATGGTTGTCTTAATTTTATTGTAGCAGCATTTAGACATTGAAGTTGGAACTATGTGTGTGATATGTACACTTGTGTCAACATTTGCTTCCTGCTCTAAAAGTATTAATAGTACACGATCATGAACCTGGTGGCAATTGAATTTTTCTCCATTTACGCTGATAGATTCATGGTAGATAGTTTAGAATGCGTTTTGTAGACATGACAGTCTATTGTCATGTCCTAAATACGTTGAGGACCGTATGACACTGCTAGTTTTTGTGGTGCTTGTTTCTGTAAGTCTGTACAGAAGCTGCTGTTTGCCCAACTCCTTGTCTTCAACACTTCCCTATTGATGATAAAAGAAATCAGAACCTCGTCTTTTTAACACACTAATATGATCACCATCATGAAGAAGAGTACAAAAATGAATGCTCGGAAATAAATTAGTTTGTGAAATGCATACATGCGATGATTAAATCACAAGGATGACAAAAAAAGATGGAAAGGAGACTTGTTGCAGAGAGAACTCTATGAGATTCTACCATTGGAGGAGGGAAAATTTGTTTCCACTTACCAAGATTCCAAACTTGTCAAATCACCTTATTTACTCTTAATTTAATCATTAGAAATCATTAGAAGTCTTAATGGACGGAGGTGCTCTAAAGCAACGAGAAGGTTCCTCTATTGCTGAGTGAATTTCCTTTTCACCTAATTAACAGATATCGCGTATTATTATTTAGCTTTAGGTGAATTAATGTTTGCGCGAGGGTTTCAGATTCCGATAAAAAAAAAACTACATCTCTCTCTCTCTCTCATCTCCCGAAATCGAAATACCGAGAGACACCAATCACTCACGATATGGCGGCCGTAGGAGTCGAGGCGAGGCGTCCCGAGACAGCGATGGAGGAAACCTGCAACGCCAAGGGAGCGGTGGCGAAACAAGGGGAAGGGCTTAAGCAGTACTACCTCCAGCACATCCACGAGCTCCAGCGCCAGCTCCGCCAGAAAACCAACAACCTCAATCGCCTTGAAGCTCAGAGGAATGAACTCAATTCTCGAGGTCCTCTTTCTTCATCATCCCCCTTAACCCTAATTTTCGGATGGCTTTCGATTTCGTTTTCCTTGGTTGGGTGGCCATTGGGATCTTGGATCTTTTCTTGAACTGTGCCTAACTTTGTCTACTTCTGAGCTTTGATTTTTTTAGCAGAAATAAGCTTCTTTATTCAGATTGTTTCATCCCTACTGACTGTAACACATTTAAACTTACATAACAGTACATTGTTTAATTTAGTTTAGTTCACTGTTTAAACTGAATGCTTAGTAACACATTTAAACTTACATAACAGTACAAATGGTCAGAGGTTTAAGCTTTAGGGTTACATATCATAACAGTATTAATTTAAGATTTGAGGTTTTCTTATTATTTATAATTTATAATCAGTTATAATTTTGATACTTTTTGACACTTCGAATTCTTTTTCTGAAAACAGTACGAATGCTCAGAGAAGAGTTGCAGCTGCTTCAGGAGCCTGGTTCCTATGTGGGCGAAGTGGTTAAAGTGATGGGAAAAAACAAGGTCTTGGTTAAGGTACTGTGATTCTTTATATCATGTGATTTAACGTTAATTTGGCCTTGTATTGTTTTTTGTAATCTTGTGGACATAGCTATCAGTAAGGCTTAAACTCATCTTTTCTCCAGGTTCATCCCGAGGGGAAGTATGTTGTTGATATTGACAAAAGTATTGACATAAATAAGATCACACCATCAACAAGAGTTGCTCTCCGTAATGATAGCTATGTTCTTCACCTGGTTCTGCCAAGTAAAGTAGATCCGCTGGTCAACCTTATGAAAGTTGAGAAGGTTCCTGACTCCACATATGACATGATTGGTGGTCTTGACCAGCAAATTAAGGAAATCAAGGAGGTATGCTTACTTAGTGAAAGAAAAAAGCGCAGCTAAAAGGGCTATGCCTTTTGTTATTTCTTGCTTTATGATATTTTAACATCTTTACTTGTTCATCAGGTCATTGAGCTTCCAATCAAGCACCCTGAATTGTTTGAGTCTCTTGGAATTGCGCAGCCAAAGGTACACATGCCTTTCGGAGCTTCTTCTCTATACTGTAACGATGTTAAGTGGATTGTAGATGATTTTATCTTCCTTCCTTTCTAGGGTGTGTTGTTATATGGTCCACCTGGAACTGGGAAAACACTATTAGCTCGGGCTGTGGCACATCACACTGACTGTACGTTCATCAGAGTTTCTGGTTCCGAGCTGGTCCAGAAATACATTGGAGAAGGTTCTAGAATGGTCAGAGAGCTTTTTGTGATGGCAAGGTTTGCACATGCTAACCCCTAAAGTAGATATTTCAAGCATAGTAAACAGTAATGGGTAGGAAAAGATGGAATTGTCTACAAGTTTAATCTTCTTAAGTGACTGCACTTATTAGCTGAGGTGGACGTAGTGTTAAGTATTGAAAAGAATATGAAGACCATGATCTTTGTTGGTACTATTGTGTAGACAGCCTCAAGGATGAATATCTGTTTTAGAGGCATCGTGCCTACCATTTAGGCCACAGTACTAAATTGTCTGTTTGGAGCAAACAGAACTGTACACATCCATGAAGATGATTGTGTTGAAAAATACTATTGCTGATGGTTTATGGTTTTCAGGGAGCATGCACCATCAATCATCTTCATGGATGAAATCGACAGTATCGGGTCTGCTCGTATGGAATCTGGAAGTGGAAACGGTGACAGTGAGGTGCAACGGACTATGCTTGAGCTTCTCAATCAACTTGACGGATTCGAAGCATCAAACAAAATCAAGGTACGTGTAAAATGTGTTAAAGAAACCTGTGGCATCCTTATCTGAAAATTGTAGTCACACTCATTCATCCTCTTAAACGACTTACAGGTTTTGATGGCAACAAATCGTATTGATATTCTGGATCAAGCTCTTCTCAGGCCAGGAAGGATTGATAGGAAAATTGAATTCCCTAATCCAAATGAAGATGTAATTACTTATTTTCATATAATTGAGTTGCTTGACTGGATAGGTTTGGGTAGAACATGTTTGGCTAATGTGTATGTTTCTACAATGTGTTGCAGTCACGTTTTGATATCCTGAAGATTCACTCGAGGAAAATGAATTTGATGCGTGGAATTGATCTGAAAAAGATTGCAGAGAAGATGAATGGTGCGTCGGGTGCTGAACTGAAGGTAATATATTTTTTGTTCTCTCTCTCTCTCTCTCTCTCTTATACTTTTGGTTGTTACGGTCAGGCTGTGTGCACGGAGGCAGGCATGTTTGCTCTGAGGGAGAGGAGAGTACACGTGACACAGGAAGACTTTGAAATGGCTGTGGCGAAGGTAATGAAGAAAGACACAGAGAAGAACATGTCTCTGCGTAAGCTCTGGAAGTAGGGAGTCTCTTTGTTGTCTAGACCTGAGATATCAGAGCCTTTCTTTACTGTTTGTTGGTTCTTTCTGAAATCTTATCGTTTTGTTGTCTAAACGTTCTGAAAAACAAAGTTTACAAACATTAGTTTATTTTTCAAATGGTCTCAAGACATATCAGTTTCGATTTTTACAAACAAGTTATTTCTTTACAATATAGAAGTTTTCCAACTGAGTCATCAGATATTCAGATAAACGAACATACTATAATGTAGATCTTTCTATCCGACATAGGGAAAGTATTTTGTCGGGAGATGGGTAAATCAAATTCATTCAATATAGGCGGGCATAGAGGGTTATACATTTTCCTAGGACCTGAAAATTCGAACCTAAGCCGTCCAAAATCCGAAACTGAATCCAAAATTTACTTTGAAATGTCAATTTAAGTTTAAAATGGTTTAGTTTCAATTATATTTTAGATAAGTGACAGGTTTTGGCTAAATTATAGCCAGAAATATTTGAGTATTTATAAATATGAATATTCAGAACTTAATTTACATGAAACTAAAAGGAACCAATAACCAAAAAATGAATCCAAATATTTTTTTTTTTGATCAAAAAATGAATCCAAATATTTAAGTCTTGAAAGATCCGATAAAAACTGATTTGAATCCGAACCGAATATCCAAGTATGCATGTGTAGGTAGACATTTGGGGAGTGTACCCAGATGAGACAACAGCTATTTGAACCAGATTTTGGTTTAGGTAACGACTTGAGTGCTCATGTGTTAATGACTGATAAGTTTCGGCTTCCAATTTAAAATAAATTGGCCTTAAATTGGCGATAAGTGCAATGGTCCAAGTCTCTTATATATTACTTAAATCTCTTACGTATTTCCAATGTGGAATATTCTTTTCAACACCCTCCCTCGAGATAATGGTAGCGTATAACCTTTAATTTTGTAGAATCCATCATACCCCCTCCGAAACAATGCTTTATTTTCTAGCAATCTCGGCGGAACTGGGCTTTCTATGGACCATCAGCTAATGGGATGATATGACCACTGTCCGGACCGGATTAATGGGTCTGAGTGTTGGACCTGATACCGTGATAAGTTTCTTGGGCTTCCAACTTAAAACCAATTGGCGATAAGTGCAGTAGTACAAGTCCCTTAATTGTCATACATAGTTCCGGTTAGGCTTGGGCATATTTCCCGGATCCAAACCGGTAATTACCCAAAAAATCGGGCTTCAGATCGGATTCAGATACAGGAAAATACCCGGTTGGATAAAGTTTAAAATTTGGTTGGGTACCGGGTCGGATAAGGGTAATATCCGAGATCCGTATGGGTATCCGAAAGACCTGAATTAAACCTTAATTAAGATAACCCTAATAATCTATTATGCTTGTTTTCATTTTGGAGATTAAAATTTTCTTTGGTTATATTAATGATTATGTTATGTTATTGTATTGTAATTTTAGTTATCTTGTTTATGTTTTTTTCGGATATTTAGAATATCTTCGGTTCTTTGGGATTATATTCGGTTCTATCGGGTTAAATGGTTTGGTATATACTAAGGACCGGACCAAATCCATTAATTTTTTGGTTACTTCGGATGTAATCGAATCTGACAGGTGCCGAACCGTATCCGAACCGGAATTTTAAATTATCCGATCGGTATCAATTTCTCTAGTTTAGAAATATCCGAAATCCGAAAATCTGACCCGGTTATCCGAATGCTCCGGTTCATTCAAATTTAGTGTCGTTATCTTCTTTTTTTATGTAATTTGTGTATTTTTTCTGTTGTAATCTCGACTAGGAAACGACGTCGCTTTAGATTATTACAATAGACAAAATTTCAGGAGGAATGCATCAACGAGCTTCTGTTTTGTTTGTTAACGATTAGAATGTATACAAAGATATCAACTCAACCAATTATATAAGTAAACAACCTCAAACTCAACTTATTGATTCAGAGTAGAAGCTTTACATATGAGACTTATCTATGCTTTAACTCAACTCTATGAATCAGGTGAGACGTGAAAGCAATATATCATTAGATATAACTTCTATTTAATACACAATCACTATACAAGTTTTGACTTTGCTATCATTAGTTATCATTAGATATATCAAAACGTTGGTTTCTAATATTTGACTTTGCTACACAAGTTTTCAACAACATTCTGACGAGTGACGAGCAACCATAACGGACCTATCCTTATTTATCCGGTCAATAAATCTAAGGAAGTGCGCAAAATGCCAAAGAGATAACTCTTTCAGTGATTCTAAGAAATATAAATACGAACCATATTCCAATACTTTTTGTGCGCATATTATATATAGTCGAAAGACTCAAAACTCGAGAGACTATTTCTACAAGAAGCTATACACCCAACTATACTACTTCAAACGACCACAAACCGATGTACAACTGGGAATCAATTATAACTATCATCCTGAGTGACAACAAGTGATCCATTAACCAACTCACAGTTCAAAAACAAAACAAAAAAAAGGAAGAGACAAAGGCAAACCAAGCTGTTTCTCCCTCACACGCTGTCACCACCGTCCCATTGGACGATCACAATCAGCAATGATTCTATACATTTTGATAAATCTGTTAGAGAGAAAACAAGATTCAATCACAACACAAGAGAAGATAAACTAACTGTTCACAGCTAACTTCTCTTAGACTTTCACGGCTAATTAATTCACATAGTTCTAATTAATGTCTGAACAGATCATAGCAACACATTGCAGATCTCTCATTACCTGAAACTTCAAGACGGAATAAGTGCCAAAAGTGTTATTGCTTATCAAAGCTTTGAGCATTTGTCAATACACATATGCTCAACTGAAGATGACAAACATTATTCACTGAAAATGAACCAATGACAAAACAGAAAGAAAGAAAGCAATATAAAACGGAGAAGACATCAAGATCTATTTAGATGTAAGCAAACAAACTTTATTTTATACTATTAAACCCCAAGTACCTCAGATATTACTAACCGGGACTTTGTCTCTTGCGGATTAGATCCAAACATTCTAAGAAAGCATATCCAAAAAGCTTTTGTCCAATCTACCATCCGACAACATATCCATAACCATCTCTACAGTGGAAGCATCTGAAGAGAACCCACAACTCTTCATTTCTTCTATAAGTTTAGCTGATGTTGCTAAGTCACCACCTAGGAGATGTGCCCGGATTATTGTGTTGTATGTACAATCATTCGGCGCAATCCCATCTTCCTCCATTTTTCTAAGCAACATGTTTGCTTCAGGCAGTGACCCTTTCTTACGAATCATTACGGTGAATGTCTTGACATTGGGCTTCACTCCTTTGAGAGGGAGGCTACAGAATAGATCCCAAGCATCATCGACCTTACTAGCATTGCACATCCCGTGAATGATGATAGTATATATACAAATATCAGGATCAATCTTACAATTGTGCATCTTTTCAAGTACTTCCAGGGCTTCCTCTAGTTCTCCATTGTCACACAACCCATCCAGCAATATTTTGTAGGTCACAGTATCAGGATTAGCACCTTGAGAAACCATATCTTGGAAGACTTCTTTGGCAACGTCAAGTTTTCCTGACTGACAAAATCCTTGGATAAGAGTGCTATAAGTGACTGTATTGGCAACCACTCCTCTCAGAGGCATTTTGCGGAAAAGTCTCATACCATCTTCAACCCATCCAGCCTTACAATATCCGTTTATAAGGATAATAAACGTCAAAATGTTAGGATCGCATCCCTTGCTAACCATCAGATCCAGCATCTTGTTGGCCTCATCTAATCGGTTCTCCATGTATCAAAGAAGTATATGCAATGGTATCAGGATCTATACCTCTTGTGATCATCTCATTGAACAACTCTTGAGGCTCAGTAAGCTTTCTCTCTTTCAAAAAACTATCAATCAAAGCACTGAAAGTGACAACGTTGGGGGTGATTTCCCTTGTAATCATATCCCTCAGCAACTCTGCACCGTCATTCCATCTTCCGGCACTACAGAAGCCTCCTATGAGAGAGTTGTAGGTAATGACATTAGCTTTGATCCCTTTGGTTTCCATTTCATTAAAAAGGCCAAGTGCATCGTCGAGGCTCCCATCTTTGCAAAGACTATCGATGATCATACTGTATGTGACTACTTGAGGCTTGACCTTTCTATGTTCCATCTTCCTGAGCAGATCCAAGGCCAATGCAATGTTACCTGACTTGCACATTATATTCAAAATCGGACCATAGGTAGCTCCATCGGGTTGACATCCGTTTTCCACCATTCGATCTATCAAAGCCATAGCTTCAGACACTTTACCTTGGAGACAAAGTCCATTGACAATAGTGTTAAGCACAATGAAATTTGGAATAACATCCATTTGCACCATCCGTTCAACTAATTCCACAGCTTCAAAAACTTTACCCCCGTGACATACACCGTTTATCAAAGTCGAAAATGTGACTGTGTCGGGATCATATCCAAGTTTCAACATCTTACCCATAACAGCAAAAGCAAAACCAAGTTTCTGGAGCCTGCAGAAGCAATTGATGACAATGTTTAGCGTGTGGATACCATGCGCAATCCCATTTGCTTGCAGAGACGTGTAACACGAGAAGATGCTGTTTTGTTTTGGCCACTGCACTAAACAGTTTACTGAAATCTACGATTCTAGGAAGAGGTCGAGATCGAAAAACAGAGAAACAGCATCATCTTTCTTGATACCAAACAATCCCACTTCTCAATCTCTCTCTGTAGGAGAGATTTCTATTGCTGCTGACACCGCTAGAAAAGCCTCGTTCGCAGGCGAAACACAAGAACTCGTATGAGCTGTGGAGTAAAGAAGTTCTCAGGGTACCTGTCTCCAGCAGAAGAGGCCCAACAGATCTCAACGCTTTGGCACTCCGAATCCGAGTCATCAACATCGTTCCTTTTCCCCAGCTCAAAGCTCACACTGTCTTAATGTCTCTAAACCCTCCCGAAGAGCCAAGACACGAGCTTTCAGTGACAACGAACACAAGCGCAACTTTATCGACCAAACCGATTCAATTTCATTCAACCGGTCTGAATCAAACCGAATTATACGAGCAATTTCGTCGGAAGTACTATATAATACAAGAATTTAAACCGAGATTAATTGAGTTGGGTTTTGACTTGATGCTGATCTGGGTATTAGTCGATTTTTATATGCCTATTTATTAGGGAAAATTGGATAAATGGTACACTTTGAACTTTTAAAGTGTCACAATAGTATTTCTGATATTTTGGGCAATTTTGGATGTATTTTACCCTTATTTTATGGAAAAAATAGTAAATCGAATTTTAAAAATATTAAAAAATATGAAAACAATTGGAAACATAATTATGAAAATATACATGTTTAAATTTTTTTTAAAAAAAAGTGGAATCATATTTTATTTCATCTTCTAGCTACAGTTACAATACTCATTCTAGTCATCTACTTAGTCTAGAAATCAGATACTAAGTTTTATACATAGATATATTTTCGATATACAACGTAACCTATCTTTTCTTATATATTCTAACCAAGGCTAGGTTATGTTACGTTATAATCAAGAAAGATGTCTTCAGTACACTTTCAGCTTGATAACGACATATAGCCGCAAAGCAGTGATATACCTTATCTATATTTTGTGCCATGATATGTTCTGTCTTTTACCTTATGTGGCGCTTAGGTGAGAATATGCTCCACATCTACTCTACTGTGTTCTGACTTACCTAGGTTATATATTCTACGGAAAATCCGAAAATATGGAAACTTCCATATTCGGTTAAAGATGTTTCATAAATGTAAACTAAATCTTCCCTAAATATCTCCAAGAATATTTTCTCCCACGTTTTTCTCCTTCTCCCACGATCTTTTGTCGTCGTTCTTTGTGTTTCTCTCTTCTTCATCGACATAATCATCTCTCTTTTCTCTATCAATACAACATGGTTCTAATCTATGTTAAATCTAGTGAATAGATGTGTAGTTGCAGTGATGACTGGAGTTTCGTGGTAGACAAAGAAAGGCGTGGTCGAATGGTAACATTAGCAACTACTACTACGTTGAAGCAGCTCAAGATCATGGTGTGTGAGGATTATGGGGTGGACCATAATGCCATTAATGTCGAGTTCAGTTATTCGTTGTTGAATCAAAGAGGGAATCCTCCAATTATTATCACCAATGATCGGCAAGCATCTAATTTTGTGGCTATGCAAAGAGGGAATCATATGCAAAGAGGGAATCGTCTACTACCTTGTGTGTGATGTTCTCTGTTTCTGGTGTAAATCAAAAGGAACGAGTCAATATCGATTTGAATAAGGAGCCATGGGATTCAAGTAATGTTGAGGATGAAGAAGTTCCTGAGATAAATCGAGCAGAGTTTGTGAAGCCGTCAAAGGAGTCTTGTGTTAGAAGAACGGATCATGTCGCTGCGGATGGTTGCGGTGCTTTAAGGAGTGAAAACATTGAACTTTGTCAAAACATTGGAGACAGTGATAAGGATGGTCGAGCTTGGAGAGGAGAA
>NC_027756.1:45399114-45401301 GCF_000695525.1 Brassica oleracea var. oleracea | reverse complement strand
GATTTACCCATCTAGTTTGTTATGTGTGTTCATCTGTCTCTGTTTTTGTTTCTTATTGCTCTTGAAACAATTTGATCTTCTGTTTAAGAACCTATTTGACAATTTGGTAGTTGCTAAACTCTTGAGGCAAATCGATTTATGTTAGTAACAACGAAAGTATTTGCAAAATAATTAGTTTCAGTAGATGATGATCACCAAGAAATAACAAGAAACATGGTCTTAACTTCTTTGAAAAAAAAAGAACAACAAATTGAGGAGGCATGTAAAAGTAGTTGGGTGTGAACTTGCTGCTTTTGTTGAACATCATGCATAGGTATGGTACATGAAGACCATCACCAAACAACACACAAACAAAGCTTTTATGCTCCTTAGTTCCCTAATGCATTCTGAGGTCTTCTCTTTGCAATGTGCGATTGCATCTTCCATCTCTTCAATTCAACTCTCATGGCGTTTCATCATGGCCTCACCATCTCTCACTGATTTCTGAAACTCGGAATTGTCTACGAGCAACACGTCAAACAGGTCCTGGAAGTCTTCAATTTTCTCAACAACTGATTTGTCAGTCCATTTGAACAAGTGGGTTTTGTCCTTCATCAGTAACATCCAATACACAGTTAGATTGACCAATTCTACTCTCATCGGACAACAATGAGACAGTTGTATGATTAAACGACTAACCTTCTGAGATCCCAAAGGACAACAATGAAATAATCTTCCCATATTTTTAATTGTTTTTGAAGTGAAACAAGACACTGCCTCACCGCAATCGCATTTTGTGGGAATTCCCCGTTGTTTGGCGAGACGATCTCTTGAAGTGGATGAAGAATTTACTGAAGACATGAGGGAGTCGATCTCCAAATTTTCGCCGCTGCAAATCTCTCTGTCGGGGAAGAATGAGGAAGAAAATGGGACTAGGTCAAAAAAATAACCAAAACTACGTCGTTTCAGACTCCCATAACGCGTACTCTAGCTAAGGCAGAGAAGAAAAAAATCACTAAATTTATCGATTAGACCACAAGAACTTTGTCTTTGAACCCTCTAAATTAGTGTTAAAACATCTTGCAAACATAGTGGACGGACGTACATAGCTAGTGACCAATGTACATAAATAATGAATAAATAGATGTCATGTGTGTTTGGGGCGTTGGATTAATTTGTACTTTGGTTATAGTTAAGGGTTTGGTTAGGGTATGTCTACGGTTATGGTTTTAAGGTTTGTTTAGGGTTTAGGGTTTGATTATGAATTAAGGATTTAGGGTTTGTTTAGGGTTTGATTAAGAATCATTATTGTATTTTCAATAGGATTGGGTCCTCAGGTTTTATGATCTTGTAGCACACAATTCTTTGTAGAAAATCAAACCCAAAGCAAAAATTTCATAATTCATACAAAATCAATTCTAGAGTCGTTTCTTAATTCAAATCAAATACCAAAGCCAGAGTTGTTTTATAATTCTAACAAACCAAACTACTAAGCACACAGTTAATCAATCATCCTCGAGGTCAAAGACCTCAGACCTCTCCCATGGTGAAGGCACATATCGTGTCATAACCTCAGTGAAGATGGGGTCGTGTGCAGCCTCCCATAAGTCCACTCCAATCTTCTGTCTGTAACCCATGATGATTTCATCATCCACTAAACTGACGTCGAGACCAAGCAGCGAGCATTCCAAGTGCTTGAGAGCGTATGCACCGCAATCACAACAAGTTTTGTTCAATCTCAACTTCATAGGCACATCCACGATAGAATATGATGAGATGAGTAGCTGCTTCTGTTTTTTCTGGTGGTCCAACGGCCTTCACTATCCTAGGAATGATAGCAGCAAACTTCTCAACGTATTGTCTGTTCTTTCCCCGACCGCAATCAAAGACTTCCACTTTTCTTTCAATGATGTTTACACAGACACCAATCCAGTGATTACCTGCGTTAGAGTCCACTTAATTTTGTAAATGAAGAAATGTAAACTAGGATGTGCAGAGGAGTGAATGATTACCATTTACAGACAGAGGAAAGTAGAGACGATCAACATCAACACCCCAAACTAGATCAGTCTGCCCATGAGATGGAAGCTCTCCTCTGCCGTACCCAAGAAGGAAATCAGGCAATTGATAGGCTTTTTTGTTTGGTAAAAACTTCTTGTATGCAGCGTCGACTTGGAGGCAGAACATAGCACTCATGAAAGCAACACG
>NC_027756.1:45391323-45398370 GCF_000695525.1 Brassica oleracea var. oleracea | reverse complement strand
GATCAAAGCCTGGCACATACGACGTCTGAGAAAGCCCTTCAACCCCTTGCGTACCTATCCCGCGACCCATATCATCTGCTTCACTATAATTCACATCGAATGTAGTCTCGGATCCATCCTGTTATGTCACGATAAATAAGCAATATTTGAGACACCAAAATACATTATCATTACATAAAAGTTCACAACCATTACATAATTTCAAACAAGACACTTACAAACCAAGGACACTTACACACCAAGCACACTTACAAACCGAGACCTTATAAAGTACAACAAAATTCAAGCCGATAACTTAGATGCCAATAAAACAAACAGACACGCAAACCATCTAATAAACAAGACAAAATAACATTCAAGAGAGTGGTGAAGACTAGTGTTTCTTTACCCCAAGTGTGGACCTCCTCAACGGTGCCTGGCTCGTCGATGGCTTTGTCGGTGAAGGCTCTCCAAGCTCAACTTCAACGCTTGCTTCCTTACGTGAATCTTTAAGCTCTGCCCGCATCTCCTCAAATGTCTCAGCCATCTGTTTCTGTAGCCTTTGTTCCATTCCAGAGAAGTTGTGTTCAAACAACTGTGTCACAAAAGCCTTCATGTCTTCATTAAAAAGAGCTTGCTTTGGGCCACTTGCGAGAATCTTATGCTTCCTCTTCTCCATACCACCATCCGGAAGCCTCTTCTTACCCCTCTTTAATCTAGAACCAACGTTCTTTGATCCTTTCGGAGTCTGAAAGTCGTCATCACTCTCGTCTGCTTCAACATTCACGCTTGCTTCATCATTCACAACTGATTCGTCATCAAGAGATAAAGAAACCACTTCATTTTCTTCAGTTTCTCAAGCATGCTCACTAAAATCATGTCCATTCTTTATCAACTCCATCAGAACCTTGATTCTATCATCCTCCACATCATCATCTCTGCGAAACGCCTGAGCTTTGACAACATCATAATTTCATGTCCGTGAGATGTATGGGTAGATGTCATCCCACACAAGAAATTTAAATAAAGTTAGATCCTAAATACTCATTTCAAACCGGATGGAGTCATCTTAAATAGAGATAATTACCTTGGGTGTAATAAGTTCCTCCAACCGAATGATCTCCTCATATGACACCTTTGCAGCTCCCATCCAGTTTATGCATCTAGGACCGTTCTTGAAACCCTTGTCCAGCTTTTTTCCACAAAGCTTCCCAATTTTTGGTACCGCTTCCATTGCCCAAATCTGCAAGGCGTATGAGAATCCATCCAAGACATATCTAGTAGTCTTTTCCTTCAGTTGGTCACGATTTTTGGCTATTGACTTGCAGAGAAGGTCATAAGCAGCAACTCCCCAAGGATACTTTCGAACCCTGTCAAGATCCATAACCACCGCGATGTATTTGAGGGGGATATTAGCCTTCTCATCTCTCGCTAATACCACACAAAGAATGATCGCCAATTAGAGAAAGCGTATGCGATCTGCATTCCTCCACTTCTTAACAGCTTCCTTGTCCTTAGTCCACAGGTTGAAGAGTGTAATTGTTCCATCTTTTCTCCTCAAAACCTTGCTCCAGAAACCACCATCATATTTCCACTCTTCGAACTCCTCAAGAGAGATACGAGTATCGCATTCAAACCCGGTTACTGCATGGAACTCTTGCAATGAGAATCGAAGCGGTCTCCTCGCAAAGACAAACCAAAGCTCGTGCTGTAAGTAAGTCACCAGCTCCCTACACAAGAAGTTGTGTATCACCCTCGCAGAGTATCCAAGACCATTCTCATGGAGCTTAAAAATCTAATGAAAAACCGGATCTTTCTTTACAACATCCAACTCCTTTGGAAGCCACGCTTGGAACTTTCGGATAATGTAGTCGATCCTGCAGTTGTTGTTGATCTGAGTCACTCGGGGCTCCTCGCCCTCCTAAAAAAGCCTCTTTTGTAAGTACTCAGACATATCTACAAACCATGAAAAAATTGTTAGTTCAACATGTTAAAGTATCAATATCATCACACAAATAATGATGTATAAGATGTTTAACCAACCCGTGAAACAAATTTAGTTTAAGAAACATGACAAATCGTTTTAAAAAAGAATCTAGTTTAAATGGAAGAACACTTCGATTTCGTTTTAGAGGAGAATCAATAGATGTAATCCAATACCTTGTGTGAAGAAATGTGAGATTTTAACGAAATTGATGGAGAGCACTTCGTGAATCGATTTGACCCGACGAAGAGGAAGAACGCTTCGATTTCGTTGTGTCTTCAATGAGATCGAAGAGGATGATGACAGAGACGAGAGTAGAGACTACAGGCTGATGAAACACCGACGAAGAACAGGGCTTCTCACCAAGGAACCCTAAATCGCCATGGAAGAACGACGACTCTACGGCAGAGAAGACAATGAGAAAGGAAAATTAGGTTTGCGGCATCCCGCGTCTCCCTTTTTCCCTATTTAATTTTTTTTTATTTTTTAACTTTTTAATATTTTAACATTAAAAATCTATTACGAAAATTATTATAATTTATAATTTTAATTCAACATAATTGGTAAATTAATGGTACTTTGGTATTTACAGGAATTAAAATTCTATTTTCCTAATACATCTTCTATAAATCATATTGTGACAAATCCAAGTTCAAAGTGTCTCATTTATCCAATTTTTCCTATTTATTATTACCAGGCAAAACCCGCGTTTTGCCGCGGATATTTTAACACAAAATTATTTTATTTATGTTATGTTATTGAAATAGCATATAACTAGTATTTGGGCCCGTACATAAAGATAAATAATTATTTTCTTTAAATATGTATTTTTTGTTAAAATATATAAACACCACATAAATTGTTTTCCAATATTCCTGAGTGATAAAATATACAGAAGAGTGTTAATTAATTTGCAAAATCATATATTGTAGATTAAATATCTAGAAAATTATAACAACTCACCTCAACAACAACAAAAAAAAACTTACCTCAACAATAAGCCAAGTACCACTATTAACAATAGTATTACCTTAAGTTCGTCCCCGCATCACTACCGGTATGCTGATTCTCTAATGGCAAGATAGAGCGATTTTTTTTGCCCTATATCCATAATATCCTAAAATTTAACCCAAAAAAATTCAATAACTTTAAACTTTCGATGTTAGCTGGATGAAAAGTGCAAATATATTTTCTTTAGTATTTCCATGGTTTAATTATTAAATTTATGCAGCATCTTTGTCCCTTCTTCTTCCTATGATAATCCATAAACAAAACTCAAGTTGAATCTTATAATAATGATTGGTTCTTCAAAATTGCTAATTAACATAATTACGACACAAAATAATTATATATTTTAAAATTATGACATGTGTTAATCTACCTCATAATTAAAAATATATCTAATAAGATATTAACAAAAACGAATTTTATTAAAAAGTAATTATAAATATTATTTAATAGTAATTTTCGTTTCTTAAAATCCTAATCAAAAGATAATTGCAAAATATTATTTGATAATAACTTTCCTTCTAATATTGTGACATGTGTTTAAATATATAATGATTAAAAATATATATAATAAGATAGTAAAAACGTATTTTGAAAAAAAAACTAATTTTAAAAATTATTTAATACTAAAACAATTTTTAAAAAATATTTAGTAGTAATATTTTTAGAACTTTTCCTTTTCAAAATCCTAAAAAACAGATTTGAAAACAATTTATTTAATATAATTTTCCTTTTCTAAAATTTAAATCAAAATATAATTATAAAAGATTATTTTGAGATTGGTTCTTCAAAATTGTTGATTAACATGATTGTAACACATGTCAGTTATATATTTAAAATGTGATATGTGTTAAACTATCTCATAATCAAAAATATATATACTAAAATAATAAAAACATTTATTCTTAAAAATTAATTATAAATATTTTTTTATATTCTTATTATTATTCTTATTATTATTATTATTATTATCATAATGTTTGTTTTAGAAAATACTAAAGGTAGAGAATTATAAAAGATAAATATTAACTTTTAAGATAAAAATGTTAAACAAAACGAATTGTAAAATCCTACAAGTACAGTAAATTATTTAATAAAAACATGAAGAAAAACTAACTTTAAATAAATAATGTTACTTTTAAAAAGTCTACTTAAAAGAAAATTGTAAAAGTACTCTTATTATTTTCTTATAAATAACTAACTTTTCTTTTTTAATAGATAATTAATTGTATGTTAAAAAATTATGACCAAAAATAGTTATAAATATTTCACATCTATATTTATGTTTACTCTTACCCCGTCTCATTTCGACCACCATCGCAATCGGATAAATTTTTCCGGATTCTATCTCGATTCTCACCACGCATGGTTGATTTTGAGAACTAGGGTTAGAAAGGTTTCGAGAAATTGGATCTCGGAAATAAATAAATTGAGAGGGATTGCTAAAACCGACAGATTTGGTTTGGTTTTAAGGGATTGGTTCGGTTGGTTAGTATGGCTACACGGTTAGTATGGTTCAATTGATTTGCCCATAAATCCGGGTCGGGTCGGGGCAAATGAGTTATACCCCGGTACAAGTTGTAATACTTCAACTATTCACAGGTTTTATGTCATTTACGTGTTTTCCGAATTTAAGAAAAATTGTTTTTCTTTCTGTTTAATACAGTGTACTCGAGAGATTGAATTATCAGATTTAGGGGCACCAGAGGAGATGCCTCGAAAGAGATTGTCGATCTCCACGGCGAGATGGTTCTCCTCGAGAACTACAGCGCTCCCAACTACACAGGATTGACTCAAGATACTGAAGAAGTACGACAAGCGAACCGGTGATCTCATGCGTTTGCCTTACATCCAGAGAGTGTCCTTCAGCAACCTTTTTACGCTACCGACTTGTTGTACAAGCTCATCAAAGAATCCGAGTCGATGCTTGATCGCTGCTGCTTCCCCGAAACTCCACGACGTGAATCTGATGGAACAGAGTCTGCGGATGTTCAAGCAGAGCACAAGCGCACGGAGAGCCTCCACATGAGAAGCACAATCGCTGCCTTGCGTGTTTTGAAGGAGATCAGGAGCAAAAGCTTTACGGTGAGTGTCTTCTCGCTGCCGCCGCTCCAGTTGAATGGAGTTGACGAGACGTGGAAGAAGATTCCGTTGATGGAGCAAGAAGCCAAATAGAAAAAGAAAGAGAGAGAGAGAGAGAGAGAGAGAGAGGGATGCATTTCTTCTCCACTTGTGTTTTTTTTTTACAGTAGAAGCTAACAGATTGTTTTTAAAAAAGAGACATTATCAATCAATGTCCACACACAAAAGAAAGAAGGCAAAAGATGATCTTTCCTGGACATCTTTGAAGTCATTAGCGGTGTAACTCTGTTTCTGTGTTGGGTGTAGTAATTGATATGGTATATTCATATTTGTTACTAGTTATTCCCTCATAAATGATGACACGATAGTTAGCAACAAAACCAATACAAGAAACACAACAGCAGATAAGTGTATCAATGTGATGTCATTATCATAAGTTACAACAAGCTGGGTTTTGATCACATCATACAGAGCAACCAATTCGAGATTTATTTCTTTCTTTTTTTTAGATAAGAAGCTTCTCAATGGCATCCTTGAGCTGCTGGATTTGTGATTTCAACTGACTACCTTCGTTTGATGTGACTGAACACGCGACAACAGATCTTGTTACACCACATGCTCTTCCCAAGGCTTGCTTTGAAGGCACAAAGACGTACGGAACATTCTGCAAAAATCATTCACATACGGAGTAGCGTACCCAAAAAGAAAAATTAAAAATCAGTCCAAAAGAACATCAAAACATTTTGGAATCGGACAAATATATGCTTAAACAAAAGCATGAAAGTAAAGAGAAACATAAAGCATTTAAACTTCCAAACAAACGAGAGAGAGAGAGAGAGACTAGAGTTCAGTGAACAAAACAATATACAAACTCAATTGATTAATTTAATTAATCACACACTAATCAAACCAACAACTAAGAGAGTTTTTTTTTTTTTTTTAACACAACAGAGAGCTCATTTTTATTATAAGAACTTAATAAACGTATAGAACACTGCCCCTGGACAAGTAAACCCAACTAGAACACAACTCACAAGAAGTAACTGCCTAAATTCAGGAAACAAAGAGCTAAAATGAGACTCTCCCTAGACATAAATACTAAAACTTTAAGAAGCATCTGCTATTGGAGAACATTTTGGACAGTGTTAAGTTGTTCGTGCTGAGATACGCTTTTCAAGCATCTGCTCATTCTATTTGGAGGGAAAGAAACAGACGCAGACATGGAGAAAAGGAGCTACCGAATACGCTTCTGATCAAAACCATTGACAAAAATGTCAGGAACAGATTATCTACCATTAAGAGGCTAGGAGATCATAAAATAGATGCAGGGCTGAGCGTATGGTTTGGATCAAGAGAATGATCTCATTATAACAATTTAGTCAAATATTTTATATCTTAGTCTCAATATTGCATACAATGTACAAAAGTTTTGGATAAATAAATTTAACATTTATTCAAAAAAAAAAAAAAAACTAAGAACTCAAACCTTATCCTCAGCTAGTAAGGGTAGATGAAGAAGAATCTCTAGAGGCTCTGCATCTGCGGCCATAACCACAAACTCGCTGATCCCACGATTAAGCGTCTTCGTAGCTGAAAGCAAAAGTAAGAAACTCTTCACAAATTTCAAAGTTGAGATATATATATATATATATATATATAACAGAGGTGAGCTAATAGTTTTGCAACGTAGCTTCGTTAGCACCTTTCTTGAGCTGCTTGTATGATAATTTGTGGGATTATGAGAGCTTCTAAGTATTTTAACCGTGATGAAGCACACGAACAAAGTAAAAAAGGAGTGAAGTAACCGTAAGTATTTGAGAGAGAAGAGAAATTTGCGAATTTAAGAGAATGAGAGGATTTGTGAGATTGAGAGAATGAAAGAAATGTTTGTATTGAATTGTGTGTTTAATTGTGTAACATACATGGTGTATTTAAAGGAAACAAAAGCAATAAGCACTCAATGGTGGAAGAATAAATAACTAGTAGTGGACTAG
>NC_027756.1:45377265-45387962 GCF_000695525.1 Brassica oleracea var. oleracea | reverse complement strand
AGTTTAAGAACTAGAAACAGAGTTTTGATTTTGCGGAATTTAGAAAGGTTTCAAAGATTGTTGTGGCTCCGATACCATGATAATTTGTGGGATTATGAGAGCTTCTAAGTGTTTTAACCGTGATGAAGCGCACGAACAAAGTAAAAAAGGAGTGAAGTAACCGTAAGTATTTGAGAGAGAAGAGAAATTTGCGAATTTAAGAGAATGAGAGGATTTGTGAGATTGAGAGAATGAAAGAAATGTTTGTATTGAATTGTGTGTTTAATTGTGTAACATACATGGTGTATTTAAAGGAAACAAAAGCAATAAGCACTCAATGGTGGAAGAATAAATAACTAGTAGTGGAACTCCTCCCCATTTGGTAAGTGATATGACCACTCCTCCCACTTCTTCCACTAACTAGTAGTGGACTAGCCACTCCTCCCCATTTGGTAAGTGATATGACCACTCCTCCCACTTCTTCCACTAACTAGTAGTGGACTAGCCACTCCTCCCCATTTGGTAAGTGATATGACCACTCCTCCCACTTCTTCCACTAACTAGTAGTGGACTAGCCACTCCTCCCCATTTGGTAAGTGATATGACCACTCCTCCCACTTCTTCCACTAACTAGTAGTGGACTAGCCACTCCTCCCCATTTGGTAAGTGATATGACCACTCCTCCCACTTCTTCCACTAACTAGTAGTGGACTAGCCACTCCTCCCCATTTGGTAAGTGATATGACCACTCCTCCCACTTCTTCCACTAACTAGTAGTGGACTAGCCACTCCTCCCCATTTGGTAAGTGATATGGCCACTTCTCCTACTTCCTCCACTACTTCCCTTTGTTTAATTCTTCATGTCAACATTGTAGTTAGCAGCTTGCTGAATGAGGTCAAGAATCGTTATCGATAACTGAGAATCTGCAAGCAGATACGCTTTGGGGTTCACAACTTCTCCTGTCTGCAGACGAAAACCCAAATCAAACAACGAAAGAGAAAAGATCTGTTCCATAAAACTAGTCGATGAAAGGGAAAGAAGTTACCATCTTTGAGCTGGGAAGCACCGAGGAATGAGGGTTTTAGTCAAGAGGGGACGAGATTCTCGGCTTGAATTATTTACGCTAAAGCTGCGTTAATTATATACGTTTCTTATACTGGGCCTGGATAATATATTTCGGCCCATATATACATCTATGGTACGTAACGGCCCCATAATCATAAAGGATAGGGGAAAGGTTCATCACATTCGTGTGTCTGCGACAAAGATTCGTATTTGATTGATGGGTCGCTTATAGTTAAGTTTCCACATGAAAACAATACAACAGTTACAAGACCAAACACAAAATCCAAATATAATATATTCTACTCTTTCAGTTTCATTCATCCAAAACCTTAGAATGCGTTTGCATACAGAATATCTCAATGAAGACATGAACTGGTTCTGTGAGACTCAAAAGAAAATGATGGAGACACCCATCATGAAGCATCCCGCCGACATCCAAGGGCTCAAACGCTCACCTGTTACAAGTTTGATATAACAAAGCAAATGTTAATCAAGAGAATGTTCGACCGTAACTGCTAGTCTGAAAACTTGCGACTACTAATGTACCCATCATGCATATGCTTATATAGGAACATCACCAAAGTATTATTTAAGGATTGGAACCAGATATCTATTGGGCCGGAAATGAAAGTTCAGTTATTTTAGTAGCTGCACTGGCTACTAACTCTAATTCTTGCTCCTAGAAAGCCTAGCATATGAAGAAGATATGCAAAGAGGGATTGTTGTTTTCTAGAAAGGAATTAGGAAACAGAATAAGATCTGAGCTCCAAGGGAGTGGGGGGTACCAATTCTAGCAGCTTTCCAAAAGAATCCACGAAACCTGCAACGACAAAGTATATATAATATGTTGAAGCATTTTTCATATAGACCAAAGTGATAAATGGATGGATGAGATAGATAGATAGATCGATCGAATAATAATCGGTTTTAAAGCTCCAAATGTGCTCTAGGAGGTGAGTAAAGAAGGAATGGTAACAAACCCAGTTTTCTGCTCGAGAATGGCAGGGAACTGCATCTTGAGATAAGTGCAAGTGCAGATCACAAGCAGCACCACCGTCAAAAACGAATGGAAATTGAACAAAGCTGACTGCACATAAACTACTCGCTTATTAGCTCAAAGTAACAACGGGGATTTCACCAAAAGGCAATACTAGTAGTCTTACCATTGTATCTGGTTATGATGATGTTGATCACTGAAGAAGAAGCCAAAATTTGCCTCCTTCAATCTGAAACAAACAAAGATGGGAAGAAGAATCATTGACACAATAATTAATTGGCAAAACCCATCAGTGTTACACCATCGAAGAAAAATCAAGAGGAGGAGGAGGGGGAGATAGAGAGCAAAGAGGAAACTAAACCTGAAGTTGAGCAAATGAGTAAGGAGTTTAGGGTTTCGAAGCTTGCTTGAATCTAGCAAACCGATCAGCGATCAAGAGACGCCCGGAGCGTTTGCGAGGGTTAGTTAGTTATTCTGGATTTTCCCGGGTCGTAACTTTTTCGGATCTTCGCTACGGGTAGAGTTCTAAGTAAAAGTAAAGCCCATTAAGGCCCACTATACACCAGCAATTGGCCAGTCTGGCATCAAGCTGCCTCCGTTCTCCATTTCTCTTCAAATAGAGAGATATCATATTTGCTTTTAAAAAAAAAATTTCGGTTAAACATTATAAATTTATAATGTTCCCTCATACATTTTTAAGGATAATTCAGATTTTTATAATAGTTTTTTTAACTTTTTGTTTCGAAAGACGTACAAGCCTATGTGATCTATCAATTTGCAATAGGAAATTTTTTTTATATGAATAAATAGTTTAAATATAAACTTACTCTAGTCTAGGAGTTTCAAATAGGGCAAATTTTCCTAAAACACACACAAAAAAATTTTGTTTCCCAAAAAGAGCAAAATAAAGAAAATAAACAAAAAAAGTTTCATTAAATAGTTAAACAACAATTATATCTTTACTTTATTTAAATACAAATAAATATTTAAATAAATAATAAAAATTTTCTTCAATTTTTTCAAGTTGAAACTTTTCTGAATTTTATATTTACAAATTATTATACTGATTTTTTTCAAAAACAAATTGAAATCCGAAAATTCGTTTCTAAAAATATTTTTTAAAATTAATTTGAAAAAATAATCTTAGACTCCACTTCAATATAAATTCTAAATCTATATTAGTTAACATTAAAGCTATAAGTGTATTTTATTTTGAACTTGTGTGTTATGTTTGTAATAAAGCGTTTTTAGTGTTTTCTTAGAATGTTTCTCTTTGAATTATGTTGGGTTCATTTGCACATGTTTATGAACATATTTTAGAAAAATTAAGATAACGAGGCTGCATAAAGCACACCCACCGTTGAGCTCTCGCCACACGGGTCCCGCAGGTGAGGTCACACGAAGCCCATCAATGAGCATACCCCTGGGCCCCTCACTTTAAAATCTTTGGACACTTCTACTTTTGGATGCTTCTTTATTACTTTTGTCTTAGTTTCCCTCTCTAGATCAAGTCGTTTAAACAGCTTGATTCCAAAGAATCCTTGACGCACACCTTTTCTGCTGCCGTTTTAACCCAATTGATATCGAGGAAGGGATGAATGATAACTGTGTTTCTTTCACTTGTATGTATGGAAATTTTAACATGATCATTTTTCAAAGGTTCAGGATTGTCTGCTAATAAAAACTAACATGATCTTAATAGGTGGACCTTATGATGTAAAAGGTTATGCTTGTCTGACATGGACTTTCTCGTTAAGCGTTCAAGTAAAATATAATTTGCACTTTAATTTGTTTTTGTAGTAGTAAATAAAAGCTTATAACATAATAAAAAGCTTACTTTTTTTTTGCTTAAATTTGGTATAAAAGCTTACTCTGCTTCTCAGCTTCGTATGTTATATGTATGAAATATTATATCATACACTAATAACAGTGTAAATCAATATGCAATTTTCGTCTTATGTCCTATTTGCCTTTATGTTATACGATGGATAGTTTTTATGAGATATCGTACAAAACTGTAAATCAATTTGTTGTTTTCTCACCGTTTAATATAGGCCATGTTATCAACTTAATACACTTTTTTTTTTTTTTGCTAAATGGTAAATATCATTTCAAAATGAAAGTTGAGGTTGTACATGAAGTGTTTGACAAGATATAAGACCTCTGGTCTTGATTCCATAGCAAAAAAGATAAAAACATGGAAGCAAATATCAATCGATATCTTAGCCGTTCTGCTTGAAAGCGAACAGGACTAAAGATAGTGATACAAACTTGAAAAATCTGAGTGAGAGGCTGAACCAAGCTGGATAAGGGAAGAGAAGCTCGAAAACAAGTGAGACGAGACACGCAACGCTAACAAGAAGTTGTTTCATCCGGTTACCCGAACAGTTTGCTATTCCTCAGAAGAGCAGAACCACACCCGCTCAAGGACTGCCCTCTAGGTCCGAGCAGGGACAATGAACTGAACCAAGTTCCAGCAAAAGACGGGACAACACTAACCGCAAAAGCTTAATAGCGCTCAACTTGCACAATCCATACTCGTCCTCTAAGCCGGTATCGAACAAGGGGCAGCATCACCATGGACCTTACTACCTCCTCTAGTAGCAAAGCAAACCCCGAGCACAAGGAATCCGAAGAAACTCTGTTACCCATATCTGTTTAACCTGCAAATCAGACTCAGACCAACAAGCGACGCCAAGTCCGAAACAAAGGAGGGACGAGGAGCTAACTAAAGCTACACTCATTAGCAGAATCACTTAAACTTGAACCTTCGAAGATACGAATGTGTTGTTTCCTCACCGGTGCTAGAAGTTCCGAGACCTCAAAACTCAAATGGAGCCACCCGAGATAGCCTTTGACGGAGATAGCCACAAAGCGACGTTAAGGAACCACACCGACGGGATAACACAAAAGCTGGCAGAGGCGACACATAACCTGGCTAAGAGAGGTTCAGAGAGATGGAGCAGTCGCTAGGGCTCCAGAACTCGAAGCACATCTCAAACCTTCGACGGAGCACGCCGAAAAAAACCAAGTGCAGAGTCGCTCACCAACATCAACCACGCCGGAGAAGAATATGGACAAGGTGGGAGCAGTAGGAGCCCTCTCGCAACGCCAATTGGCGCCGGAGAGGCAAGCGGAGGTCGTGACGGCGGAGTCGCGAAGAGATAGGTTTGGGAGGATATTTGGGGGCGCGTGTGTATTACGCGCAAGGAGATCGTGAATACGTGTCTAACTTACTACACTTGTTTACTATTTAAGTCAGTATCAAAGACGAGTAGAAATATAGGCCATGTTATCAACTTAGAAATGGGACCCAAAAAGAAATCAAAGATAGAAATGGTTATGGGCGCAAATCGTCGATTATATCGTGAGCCTTACTGCACATGGAATCGTGAACCGTACAATCAAAGGGGGATCATCCACCCACTTGAAACTTATTTAACTACTATACATTTTGTTTTTAAACAATTTGTATGTTTTTTTTTACAGATGCACCAATGACATTACGTACTTAATACATTACGTTGGAAAAAAATTAAAGCGTAACTACAATGTGTGCAGTTTTATATGTTTTGCTAGCACGGGTGAATGTGTGATTCATAGAGAAATACAGGCTGTGTACCATATTTGTTTACTGCCGTCCACTTACAACTCCCTGACCTTCATGAACCAAAATGAAGTATGGGCCGCGTTTGTCAGTAGATTTTGATTTAGGTTAGCCTTTTCCAATCTTAACCAACAAATAATAGTACAATGCATCGGTTTATTTATTTGTTTGATTTTCACAAAATGTTTGTACAAATTAAAGAACAAATGATATTCCAGGAACTTTCAGTGAATCATATGATGGAAAATCCAATTTTGTTTTAAAGTGATGAGAAATTTAAAAAGCCTAAGAGAATGTGCACACTAAAATCATAGATGAAAAGTCAAATAAAAAAACTCATGTTGGTACACAACTTGGAGAAAGAAGCTTATACCAAACCAAAATAATCTTGGAGAGAAGAAAAAACCTATTTAATTAACAGAAATAATCAAACTGTCGACAGAAAAATAATACTAATCAAACTTCACGTGATAAAAAAAAAAATAATGGACGGCTGAGATTGTTTTCCCTTCACCTTCCTCTATTAAATAATCTCACGAGTGTATGTCTTCACTTCTCATTCACAAGAAAGCTCATATCCGATAAACCCTAAGAAGATGCTCTTACGAAGCGCGTCGACTCCACTTCTCAACTCGTTGGTCCATGCCTCGAGCCCAAGGGAATCTCCAATCGAAGCCGTTGAATCTGTTCATCAGATCCAGCGGCCCAGATCGCTGATGCTCTCTTCCTCTTCATCTTGCTGTTACAGCCCGATGTCCGTTCACTCCAGCGACGAATCCGCGAGGAGAATGAAACGGACGGCGTCGGAGAGCGATCTACGTCACCTGACGTCGACGACGAAGCCGGCGAGTAAGTTCCTCAGCGGCGGCGGTGCTCTGATGGAGGACGTGGAAGAAGGAATCGGGTTCGGGCTTATACGCACGTCTTCTTACGATGTATTGAGCTGGGGTTTGGAGGAGGAGGAGGAGGAGGAGGATGATACTGAGGTTAGCGGCGGTTGCGGCGGCGGCGGGGGGGTTATACGCGGCGGAGGAAAGGGTGATGGATCCGACGGTGAGGATGGAGATGATGGCACGGACGTTCACTATCGTAAGATGATTGAAGCTAATCCTGGAAACGGGATTTTTCTCAGCAATTACGCTATGTTCTTGAAAGAGGTGTACAATCTTTGGTTTCTTTTTGTAGATCTGAAAGTGAATTTATGAACTATCAAACTGAGTGTTTGTTGTTTTTTTTTTTGTGTAATTTGATTTTGAAACAGGTTCGTAAAGATTACTTGAGAGCAGAGGAGTATTGCGGGAGAGCTATTCTGACGAATCCTAACGATGGGAATGTTCTGGCTATGTACGCTGAATTGGTGTGGACTATCCATAAGGATTCATCTCGTGCTGAGTCTTACTTTAATCGAGCTGTTGCAGCTGCTCCTGATGACTGGTGAGAACTCACCAAAGCTCTCTTCTTTTGGGAACTTTTTTTGTGTGGCTTTTGTGCTTATGTGTAGTACTACTGTGCAGTTATGTACAAGCTTCTTATGCGAGATTCCTTTGGGATGCTGATGAGGAAGAAGAAGAGGAGAGACATGAAGAAGAACTTGAGCCTCAAACTTCTCGAATGAGCTTCTTCTCTGGTCCTTCCCCAATTACGGCCATGTCTTAAGTCTCGGCATCTCTATCCGCTTTATGTTTTATAGATTTAGATAAGCGTGTTACGTCTATGATCTATCTAACCCTTTTGTTTCAATGTGAATTCGTTATTGTTTGCTTCAGTTTTAGAATTGGTCTGAGTTGTAGTAGGTACCCACGTGAATAAAAATAAAGACTATCGAATAAAAGTTTTGCTTTTGATGGATGTAACTAAACTGGAGATTCTGTGGATCTATTTCTGAGATTTTCTTTAGACACGAACAAATTCAGAGTATCTGTTTTTATATGAATCGGACTGGTCTAAAACTGAGCCATACAGTAAAGACTATTACAAAGGAGAACAACCATGAAGATGATTGGTAGTTTAGTTTGTTATCCTTCTGATACCGGAATGATCATAATCCATAAGGATGTTCATGAGGTTTAACCACTGAGAATGGTTGTCAGGAGTGCAAATCAGCACTTTCCCTATTATCGAATCTGGAGTCGCTTGATTTAGCTGCCAATATACACTTTTGTGTATTAGAGCATTATTCAAATAATCAGACGAAAAGATTAAAGAGATTAAGAGATTTTAATGAGATGAGAGAGACTCAAAACTCCATTAATTATTAAAGATGAGGTTTACAACATATTTATGTGAGAGAGACAATACATTTCGAAATCAGAGAGATAAGAAAGAGATTCAGAGCATGTGTAGTCAAAGAGAGCTATCCAAAAGCATCCAATGGGAGTCTTCACATGCTTGATTCCTTTGGCATCTTTTACTAGATGCTGTTTACTTTACAGCCTGTCTCCAGTCTCTCTAGCTTGAGGAAACCTTATCCAGACTGCTCCTTCCTTATCCAAGATCTCTTTGGTCGTGGACCCATTAGGTAACTTCCCAAGTACTTACCGTGGTTAAACTAAAGTTACCACAGTAAAACTCTAAAGTTACTGTCTCAGCCTCCTTGGTCTTCATCTCAACACTCCCCCTCAAGCTTGACCATGTGGAACAAGTCAAGCTTGGAAACCATGAAGACCTCCCTCATTAAAAACCTCACCAAAGAAAACCCTTTGGGATAAAACTTTGATGAGGGAAAAAGAGTGGAGACTCCATGGTCAAGGGGCTCAGCTCCTAGGAGTAAGATCAATGAGTCCAAGTCTTGATAGTATGGACTCCATTGTCTTCAATCTCGCTGCCTTGGTAAACACATCTGCAAGCTGATCTTCACTTCTTGTATAACATGGCGGAATCACTCCTAGGATAATCATCTGCCTCTCTTTATGACAATCCACCTCTATGTGCTTTGTTCTCTCATGAAACACTGAGTTGGAGGCAATGTGGATAGCTGCTTGATTGTCACAATGCATAGTCATAGGAGCACTCTGCTCAATCTCTAGATGCTTCAAGATCCCCTTGATCCACACCAACTCGTTTGTCAGCTTCAACATGGCTCTATACTCAGCTTCAGCACTTGAACAAGAGATAACCTTCTGCTTCTTACTCTTCCATGTAACCAAGTTCCCTCCAATGAATGTACAATACCCAGTAGTTGATCTCCTGTCCACTCTATCTCCTGCCCAATCAGCATCACAATAACCAACCACTTCTGTACTGCCATTGCAACCCATCCAAACTCCTTGACCAGGCGTGCCACTCAAATACTTCAGTATCCTATCAACCATCTTCCAATGATGGACCTTTGGCGCCTGCATATGTTGACTCACTTGATTCACAGCGAAGCATATATCTGGCCTAGTAATTGTCAAGTAGATCAGCTTGCCAACCATCTTCCTATACAGCTTAGCATCCTCAAACAACTGGTTCTCTTCAACCTCCCCCTCACGCAACACCTTATACCCCTCCTCAAGAGGTGTCTTTGCTACCTTTCCTCCAAGTACATCAGTCTCCTTCAGCATATCCATTGTATACTTCCTTTGACACATAAACAAACCCTCCTTGGATCTGCATATCTCAATCCCCAAGAAATACTTCATCTCTCCCAAGTCTTTGATGTCAAACACAGACTTGAGGAACTCTTTAGTGGCTTTAATCCCAGCCTTATCACTCCCTGTGATAATCAAATCATCCACATATACCAGTATCACAATGATCCCTGATGGAGTAACCAAAGTGAAGAGTGTATGATCCAGTTCAGACTTCCTGAATCCTCTGCCATTCAGGGTTGTACTCAGCTTCCTGTACCAAGCTCTAGGAGACTGCTTAAGCCCATATAATGCCTTCTTCAATCTCAAAACATTTCCTGGTTTTACTAGATGCTCAAGACCAGGAGGAGGAAGCATGTATACCTCATCTTCTAGCTCACCTTGTAAGAAAGCATTCTTCACATCCATCTGCCACAAATCCCACTCCAAGTTTGTTGCAATGGACAACACAATCCGAACTGTATGTAGCTTAGCTACTGGTGCAAAGGTATCAATGTAATCCTCTCCATAGGTCTGTGTAAATCCTCTTGCAACCAATCTGGTCTTCTTCCTATCAATCTGTCCATTTGCAAGATACTTGATTGTGAAGATCCATCTACTAGATACAGCCCTCTTTCCCTTAGGCAGCTCACTCTCATACCATGTATCATTTTTGATCATAGCACCTGCTTCAGCTCCCACTGATTCTTTCCATTCCTTGTCTAACATAGCTTCTTCATAAGTCCTTGGTACATAACTCTCATCCAGACTAATCATAAAGGCATAATGCTCCTCTGGAAACTCAGCAAAGGAACACACAGCTTGAGAAGGATGCTCCACAGCCTGGGCATTGTAGTACACTCTCGTGTTTACCCAGTTGGAAGCATCCCTCTTTATCCGTGTGCTCCTCCTCAATGGTTGAACCTGTTCCTCAGTATGAACCTCTGCGTGACCCTCTGGTTCTGTCTCACTCACCTCCTCTTGATCATGAACCTCTCCTTGCTCATCCACACTGACCTGAGGAAAATTCTCTACTTCTTGTGTCACCACTTGATCATGATGACCTGAATCCCCTTGGTGCTGCTCTTGCACTCCTGATTCAGACTCATTTCCCCCCTCATGATCAAGGAGAGATGTTCTTTCAGGTTCTCTAACCTTATCATGGGACATGTTTACCCCAAGCCTTTCCAATATGTTCCTCAGATTCTCTGCCATGTTTCTTGGTTCTTGAGACAGATCTTCCAAGTCTTTCCAATTCTTTTCTTCATAATACCCCTTGGTCTCTATGAACTTAACATCTCTAGACACCAACACTCTCCTGGTTGCTGGATCATAGCACTTGTACCCCTTCTGAGTTACTGAGTACCCAATGAGCATTGCTTTAGTGCTCTTTGCCTCCAACTTGTTTCTCTGTTCTCCTGGAACCCAGACATAACATAGACATCCAAAGACACGCAGATGATCTATGTGTGGCTTGCTCTTGTTCAGCACTTCAAA
>NC_027756.1:45376146-45376305 GCF_000695525.1 Brassica oleracea var. oleracea | reverse complement strand
TATACACTTTTGTGTATTAGAGCATGATTCAAATAATCAGAGATAATCAAATGAAAAGATTAAAGAGAATAAGAGATTTTAGAGAATAGAGAGAGAATAGAGAGAGAGAGGCTCAAAACTCCATTAATTGATTTAATGTATCAGATACAAGATATATAT
>NC_027756.1:45335190-45376106 GCF_000695525.1 Brassica oleracea var. oleracea | reverse complement strand
AGAGATTCAGAGCATGTGTAGTCAAAGAGAGCCATCCAAAAGCATCCAATGGGAGTCTTCACATGCTTGATCCCTTTGGCATCTTTTACTAGATGCTGTCTACTTTACAGCCTGTCTCCAGCCTCTCTAGCTTGAGGAAACCTTATCCAGACTGCTCCTTCCTTATCCAAGAGCTCCTTGGTCGTGGGTAACTCTCCAAAGTGAAGCAATATCACTTTCCAAGCTTTAACTGAGTTACCACAGTAAAACTAAAGTTACTGTGGTAAAACTCCAAAGTTACTGTATGCCTAAATCCTCTTTCTCTATCAATGTATCCTCTCTTTATTACCTCATCTCAACAGCCAAACCATCTATCATGTCAGAGTCCAACACATGGTCACAAGGTTCGGCAGAGGAGACATGTTTGAAGTTCATCAAGAGTTTGTGATACAACTTATTTTCTTAAAGCTCCTTAATATACACAAGTAGGGAAAAGTCATGGCTTGTTGTAGAGCCGGTCTTTGTTTGTGCTATGTCCTTTAGGCTAATAGAGAAAGCCAATCCCAAGGTTGGAGATGCTCTAATAGAGAAAGTCAATGTTATAGAATGGCGTGTCAGCCGAAACTGTGCCTCACTTAAATGGGAAGAGAATTAGGGATGGCAACAAAGGTCTATAGCCATGATCAAGCAGGGACTAAACCCTCTAGTTCTGTTTTATCACAGTTCACATCACTCCTAGATTCAAGTAGCTATTCTTAGTCGTTACAGTCGACATAGTCCACATATAATGTAATATTGTCACGTTTGGGCGTGGCCTGAATGTTATTAAAAATTGTAACAAGTACAACAGCAAAATAATCTTCTTGATAAACCGTAAATTAATAAACCTTAATTTATTTACTTGAATAGCTAAATCTAATAAATATTTTGTTGAAACAAATCTAATAAATATTTAAACCCTGATTTTATATATATATTTTTTATTCTCATGATCAAAGGACGAGAGCCCTTTGACTTGAAAAGTCACAATATAGTACTCCGACTATTTCGTTCCAAAATATAACAACAGAAAAAAAGATATTTTGTTTAAAAGAGTGGTAAAAAAAAAACTTAAACAAAGAAGGAGAGAGAGATATGGCCGGCAGTGGAGGAAAAGCGACCTTCTCCGCGGCGGCGGCGAGCGATGCGGCAAGAGGTACAGGCGGCAAACTGAAGAGGCAAACCGCGAGGAGACATACGACGACGACGCCGTATTCTCGACCGCCTCAGAACCAAGTACAACGGAGTAGGCCGTGGATCTCGAGAATCGTCGATCCTGCTTATCGGGCTATCTCCAGCGGGGCTACGAAACTACTTCCTTACTTCTTCTCGAGTGCTCCGGAAAGTGAAGAACAACAACATCAAGGTTCGTATATAAGGCTTCTCTTCCTCGGGAGATTTCTGATTGATTATGTTAAACTTACTTGGTTTACGAGTATCTAGGGTTTTGTCGAATTTGTTTCGATTGCTAGAAAATTAGAATCCGTAATAATCACGAGGATTGATGGTTGGGTGAAGGCTTTGACTGTTTGCGTGTTAGTGTTAGTAACTAGCTCTTTGTGTGAAGTGTGTTAATGGATGTATTGCCTCTTTGCTTTAAAAGTGTCTTTGAAGTGAACAACAGTTGTATATACAATTTAGTCGTCTAGAGAGATGAGTTATCACTGCCTCTACTTGTCTAATTTTAGTCTTTTGGTTTTTGTTCAAGAGAGTGGACTTAACATTCGGCATCTTTTCTCTACTAGATAAGCTGCAGGATGATTTACAGGAGAATGATCCCAGCAGTGTAACACCAAGTTTAAATGTAAGCGTCTTTCATCTCCTCTGTCTTTTTTTTTTTTTAAAAAAAATTCTTTTTGGGGGAAAAACACAGTTCTTTGCTAAAGTTTCGTTTGTTTTCTGTATGTGTCCATGTTGATTTTATCTACTTGTGGAAATACCAGTTAAAATCTACAAGCCTTCTTTATCATGCTCAAGTTTTATTTAACTGGATTACCAAAAAGTAGTTTTATTTAACTGATTATTTTGCTATTTATGACTCATTGCGTTTGGTTGTCTTGTCAGAATTTGTTTTGTGATTTCATAATTTGTATACATGGATCTCGAAAATTGTTACCCATGTATTTGAGGATAAGAAATTGTTACTTTAGTAATTATAGAAGTATATAAGTTATCTTTCTATAGTCTAAGAAAGATGTAATCTTAAAGCTCCGTGTTCTTAGGTTTGAGCTTTCTCTCTTCATTCGCCATTCATACAATTCGTTTCTCCTGCTATCCGTACTCTCTTCATTTAATACCTGCTTTTATGATTTACAAAAGATACATTATTTTTCTCCTTTACATTATTTGAGAAACTTTGCAGGAACCGAAGTCCGAATCAATTGAAGAGGGAGGTACTAGTAGTACATCAAACATTAAGGAAAGCAATTTCAATATCAGTGCACAAGCAATAAGCAACAGAGCAAAAAAAGATGGTGATGCGATCTCGGAGCTTGAAAGGCTAATGCATGGAAAAACCTTTTCACTGTATGTTGTTTATTATTATGTCTGTACGTTAGTTGCATTTCAAATGATGCTCGATGGAAACTTGCTTCCTTTTGCTTATTATTTTGTTTATGCTTATAGTCATGTCTGGGTCATTACATTCATATTGAGCGGCTGCTTATCTTTCCTGCTCTTCCTGTTATCGTTCTTTGCAGTTCTGTTTGTACTTTGTTTGCAGAGGCGACTTTTACATTGATATATTTAATCTCTATACAGGGCGGAAACTGATCGTCTTATAGAGATAATAAATTCAAGGGCTATTGATCTACCTGATGTCGCGAGAGAAGATATAATGGAGATCCCTACGAGAGAGAGAGCCAAGAAAAGTGTGAGTTTTCTTGATCAGAAAGAAGAGCCCAGTGGTGACAAGGATGCTGGTATTGATCTTTGGGCTACACCAACCCCACTTGCCAAGTCGGTAGTAAGTTGGTTGCTATCCTGAATTTTTATTTGTATGTTTAATGAAACTAGCAATGTACATGGTTTGATCAGGCTTTTCTACTTTGCCGGAAAAAGGTTTAGTGTAGTTTGGCAGACGTTAGGAGAAATATGGATGTATTCTAGGAATTTAGTCTCTTAGTTCTGTGTGAGGTTGGATTATTTGTGAAATCATTTGATGGAAGAGCTATGTAATTTCACATATTTGCTTCATCAAGTAGTTGATGTTTCTTACTTCACTAGTCCTTATTTCTGTAACTATTTTAAAATACTGGCTTTTTTCTTATAGACTTTTGAAGGAGGCAAACGTGTAGGGGATGAAGCTGGTCTATCACCAGCAGAACTTGCTAAGGCATATATGGGAGGCCAGGCACCATCAAGTAGTTCCCAAGGTTTTGTAGCAAGAAATGAAAGTCTAGACCAGGGTATGCTTGTAGCAAATTCCTCAGGTGCATCACCATCAAGCAAGCCTTCTGCTGGTTGGCCTGGTGTCAAGTTAAATGAGCAATCTGGTTTTGCAACTCCTCAAAGTCAACGAGAAAACTTTGGGATCCGAAGTTTTCCAAGGACCCCATATCCTAGATCCATTCTTTCAGGTTCTAAGTCACAGGTGTGTTAGACTTTTTCGTAATACCTTTTTTCTGAAAGATTTTTTGGTATATTTGAACTGTTCCTTTTATTTTGCTCAGCTGATGCAATTGCAAGACAATAGTAGGAAGCGCCTGAACACCCTACAGTCTCCCTCCCAAAGTGTGCAGACAAGATATGGCCAGGTAAACTCTCCCAGTCGGCTATACAATTTTGCTTATCTGTAAAATTTATAACATTGTGTGCACTTACTGCTTGTTTTTGTTAACTTAAAGACAAATTTTAACGAAAATATGGTATTCTTTCCGGATGCTGCCATTTGAATCTTTCTTGGGTTCTTCTATCTGCTGAATTCTATTTCCTTTGTTGAAACCTAATAAGTTCTTTACTAATGTGCCCAGCTCAAACTTAACAAGGGAAGTGATGGTGGACTTTTTGGACCCAGTAGAAGATCTCGCCAGAGCGCCACCATGTCTCCTTATTCACGACCTTCCAGGGGTCGTTTTGAAAATTCCGCTAACAAGAAGATCTCTGAAGCAGGGGAATCAAGCAACCTATCTGTGTCCCAGACAACAACATTTGGTAAGCATATAGGGTTGGAAGCTGGTACACCGACTGTGCCTAGACATTCTAGTCAGATCGCTAAGACGATACTGGATCACCTTGAACGGACCCTACCCACGCCGAAAAACAAATCTGATGAGTTAAAGCTTGCCACTTCTTGGAGATTTCCAGAGTCTTCGAAAACTGTTGAACAAAGCAGCTCGAACATCAACAAAGTGAACAAGGATGGCCCAGCCAAGTTGAATGAAGACATCCCTAAATTTTTCTCTCACAATCCGCCGTCCTCTGTGCCTAAACTATCTGAAGTTCCTACCGGTGATATTCAAAATACAATGGCCAAGACCGCTTCAGCATCAAATGGAATATTGAGTGGAAGTAGTAGTGGTACCACACTCCAGTATGAGTTAGGGAAGCCTAAGGTATCTGTCTTCTTTTTCCCTTAGCATGCACTTACTATTTATGCTTTCTTCGTAGATTTCTTCTGAAACTGGATATACTTTCTAACAGTTCGTAATCTTTTGGTTACTTATATCTTTGTTTACGGTTTTGAGTTTTGAAACTGAATTGCATTTGTTTGCTTCTTCTCAGGACGCTACAAAAGCTGTTTCCTATTCTTTTGGAGGCGAGCCCGCAAATTTCCCCAAGCCACCATCCCACTCACTGGGAAATAACAAACGGTCACTTTCATCGATCTCAGTAGCCAAGCCTACTTACCAAAGATGGGCAGTTCCTTCGGGTTCAAACGCTAGCTTCACATTCCCGGTGTCATCTTCATCTGATGGAGCAGCAACACCAGAGCCCACAACTCCATCGATCATGCCATCCACAACAACCCCAAGTGGCGGTGTTGCCATTACAAGTCAGCATGAAGCAACAAAAGATGACGAGATTCCTCAGTTTGGTTTCGGGGGTAACAGAAGAGGAGATGATAAGTTGCCTCTGGTCTTCGCTTTCCCCTCTATGAGCGATGAAATGAACAATGAGAAGTTGGGAGATATCAAGTTCACATTTGGGTCTAACAAGGCAGAGAGAATATCTTTTGGCTCACCAGGAAGTGATGGTGTTTGCTGTTAAAACAAAGACGATGATGGTCTCTGTTTCTTTCTTTTCCTTTTCCAATATTTTTGTATCACAGATTTGTTACTTTGGGAGCATAACTTGTTCTTTAGAAACCTTTGGTTTTGTTTGACTTCTGAGTTGTATTCATTTGATTTCTTTTGTATCTGATTTAAGAAGCAAACATGATTTTTTCTTGACACTATTCATCGAATGTCATTAAGAGATTTAGACGTATGCCACGTCGGATCGTCACAACAATCTTGAAGAAACAAAAGCAAAGTTAAGCTTCTGTTTTGTCTTTTTTTTCTTTTCAAGACACGACTCGTGTGTGGTGGTGAGTGTTCCTCATCTCCTCCTTCATTTTTTTTTTTCTTTTGTTTCAAGGGATTTGTTCTCTCCTCATGTGCTCGATCCATGCTGTAATTCAGGTTTCGCAGCCACAATGGAGAAGGAAGAAGACGCGATTCATGTTTCATCTGAATCCCAACACAAAATTCGCCTTCTTTCCTCGCGCATTATCTTCCTCCGACAACAACGATGGTTCAGTTTCATCCTCCAGACAAAACAACGTATAACTATATTCACCACCTTCTCTTATCTCTTGTATACATTCTTAAACACATTGATGAATTGTCCTGGTTATGAACAGAGACAGATGGGTTATGATCCTTCAGAGGAACTGTTTGGTGTTGACTTCAAGCCCAGGTAACAACAACACATTCCTTAACTCTCTTTTTTTTGTATATCATGTAACTGTCCTCCTGCTTTTGTTCTTCAATTTGATATCTTTATTTTATTATAGTCAATCATTGTGGTTTTGGTGATGGTTTTGTTCAGGAATGTATCTGGTGATTCTCGTGAACCAAGGTCATGGTTTGGTCCCAACGGTCAGTACATTCGAGAGCTTCCGTGTCCCACTTGTAGAGGAAGAGGCTACACCTCATGCCCAGACTGTGGAATCGAGAGGGCGAGGTTGGATTGCCCTCAATGCAAAGGAAAGGTATTCACAACGGTTAATAGCTTCGCAACAGACTACTGACTTCAAACTTATGCCCTCGTTAATTGAAACTTTTTGTGTAGGGCATTATGACTTGTCTAAGATGTTTGGGAGACTGTGTAATATGGGAAGAATCAATCGATGAACGACCTTGGGAGAAAGCTCGATCCAGGTTGTGTTGTAATTCAAGAGCTGTTGAGATTGTGTTATTGTTTAAGACTAATAAATGTCATTTTTTCTCACAGTTCTCCATTTCGAGTGAAGGAGGATGATGAGGTTGATAATTTGGAGATAAAGTTCAGTCCAAGGGGAAAATCCAAGAGGATTTACCAGTCACCACCTCCTGAAGTTGGACAAAAGATTAGCCGGTCTCTTAAAGTTAGTTCCATTTATAAACTTTCATGATACATTAAGCTTTCCATGAGGAATTGTTACTGACCAGAGATATGGTTTTATAGAGTCTCAATGCCAAGACTGGACTATTTAGTAATCGAATGAAGATTATACATGGTGATCCTGTGCTTCATGCTCAAAGGGTAGCTGCAATTAAGGTCTGTGATCAACTCTCATTTGTTTTTTTCTCTCTAAATGCATAGCAGCTTTTGGTATTTTTTTCCTTGAACCTGCTTGGTAGTGTTGTGCTCTAGAAAGCTAAAGGGACACCAGCTGCTAGAAAGCATGCATCTGAAACCATGAAAACCTTTTTCAGTAACGCTGAAAACCGTGAAAAGAGGAGCTTATCCATGAAAGGTATAATCTCATTTTCTTGATATATATTAAGAGTTTAGCTCAAATTTTCTTCTGCAAGAGATTTTGTAGCCATGAATTGGTAATGAATTATTTTTCTGCTCTCATTGATTGGTTCAGGGGTTAAATTTTACTGCAAGAACTGCGGACAGGAAGGCCATAGACGCTTTTACTGTCCAGAGCTGGACACTAACGCAGACAGGAGATTTAGATGTCGAGTTTGTGGAGGGAAAGGCCATAACCGAAGAACTTGTCCCAAGTCGAAATCAATGGTCAGTAAGGGCATTTCCACAAGGAATCATCAGTGTGGAATATGTGGTGAGAGCGGTCACAACAGTAGAACATGCCGGAAGCTGGCCAGAGTGAAAACCACTGAGGGTGGTGTCGAAGATGGTGTTGGGAAGAGAGTGTATGCTTGTGGGTTCTGCAAGAAAATGGGACATAATGTAAGAACCTGTCCAAGTAAACGAGTTCCAGACTGGTGATTCTTGTTTAGAGAAAGAAGGTTCTTGATCAATGTTTTGAAAACCAGACTGGACCGGCTGGTTGAATCAGTCCGACTGTAACTCGCTTAACAAACCGAGTTTGGTTTTATCTGATACCCGGATTAGAGATAAACGGGTAAAACCAGTGACCCGGGTCAAACTAAAAATACGGTGTTCAAATTTTACTCGATTTAAAATTTGAATGCAATCAATGTTAGTCGTTTTTAATCGGTCTGTTTCCATTTCTGAATAGTTTACCTTATGATGAAACTCAATTTCTTTTACTGTTACCATGTCTTGATATTTACTACTTTAAACGTGCCATAACATTCATTTACTTTTAAGTTTACTGTATATTCTTTTCACACATAAATAGTACTAATTATTAGTAATTTAGTATACATTATTGTTTTCAAACCTTTTGTTTTGGATAGTGAAGACTGGAGACAGAAAAACGATACGATCTTAAGATGACATTGTTTTGTGTTGTGTGTGCAACAAGTTGTCTCAGACCAAAAAAGAAGAAGAAGAGGATCTTACATTACAGATCAAGAATATTGCCAAATAAAATCTTGATATTTTATCATTATCAAATAAACATTGTTTTCATTTATGAATATGCTTTTATTCTATTTAATATGTATTAATAGGTTTAGTTACTTATTTAGTTCATAATAACTATTTTGGGATATTAAAGATTCTATAAATATAATGTTATATTGTATATATACAATAAAAATGAAAACCCAGTTAAACTTTTTAGTGTAGTTAAAACTATTCACTTTTGTTTATCAACACAATAAGTTGTATAAAATTTATATAGTTTTGTATAATATTTTTGATAATATAGTTTTTGTTAGTTTTGCGTTAAGCCCTTACTAGTTGAGACGACATTGAGTTTACGATCCCAATTAAATTAGACATGGGAAAATTATCCGATCCAAAGTTTCGAACATGATCCGCTCTAAAATTTAAGGCACCGAACCGGATCCGATCCGACATAGATATCCGAATAATATTTGATTTTTTTTTATATCTGAGGAACCGGATTTGAATCAAAACTGAACCTAAAAAACTAGAGATATATGAAAACCAAAATACATGAAGTATAAATATATATATCTAGAAATAAACATTTTATTAATACTTATAATAAGTAAGTTTTTAAGAAAAATAATAATTATAATTCTGAATATACTATTAAGATTTTGAATAAGTTGGATATGTTTAATTATTTTGGATATTTTTGCTTACTTTTGGATTAAAAATACTGATATAAGCTGGGCATTTCAGATAAAATCGATTATTTTCTATACACTTGGGGGTTAGCAAAAGTGGATATGAACTGGTTTCGATTGCTTCCCCGTTTTCCGGGTATAACATAACCGATCCGTACCTAAAAAGTTATTGAAGCGAATCCGATCTGAAACTCTAAACTATCCGATCAATGCCAATTTTTCTAGATCTGAAATACTCGATATCCAAAATATCTGACCCAAACCCTATCGGATACCAATCCTATATCATATGGTACATGAAACATTAAGTAGAAATGAAAATATTGATCCCAAATAAAAAATATCATTCAAGTATTTAACCAAAGTTCATTAAACCATATGTTTAAATCGAAAAATATATCAAATATTTTATTCAAATTTCTGTGATTTCGAACAATAAGAGTTCATTATTGTTAATTTATATTTATTTTATTTTTTGGAAGAGGATCATTGTTAATTTTTTTTTTTCATGTATGCCGTCTTCAGTTGTTCTAATTTCACGCGACTAATAATTTTTGTTATTCTTCTTGCGACTAATAAAATTTACACCAAATTACCTTATGTTCAATTGTTCCTCTAAAGCAATCAAACCAAATAAAAAAATCTTGCGCGCTCTATTTCAGTCTCCTTCTCTATCTCTAGTCTCTTAACTTATTGTTCCCTTCTCCAAGAATCACCTTAAGAATCACCGTTTCAGATAAAATATGTTCTTGATTTCGTAAATGGAAAGTCCTCCTGTTCATAGGTTCACTCAAGACAAAAATGCATAAGATTACATCACTACGTGAATTGAAGAATATTTGAGGAAATCGAAGATCCATATTAATCTCTATGTTCTTTATTGGATGTGTTCCAGACTTATGACATGATCATGGAAGCGTGAAACTCTTCATGAGCAGGGAAGACATCATGAAACATCTATGGAATCGATTTAAAACCCATCCTGCTTGGACCAACACAAGTAAGTGAATTCATTTTTCACTGAATTGTTAATGGGTCAGAGGAAAAACGTTGGCTAATTGGAATGTTTGTGTTTTGTAGTTTTCGATCACGTTGAACGTGAGAATCCTGAGGACTTCAAATCCTACAATGAATCTTTGTCCTTTGCCCATCAATCGTTGAACTTTGAGCCTGATTCACCAAGTAAGTAGTAAAACCTAATTTTTTGTGTGGCTCAAGTTTCAGTTTCTTTGGGTTATGTTGTGCTGAAAAAGTAACGTCTCCTACTAATAATAATATTAACATTTGTATACTCCGGATCCATATTCTTATGATAACTGTTGTATAAGATCTTATAAATAAGGGGAAGTAGATTACGTTAGATCTAGCATATGCTCTTAGTTTTCTAAGTATATAAGCCACCGATTGAGGTGCAATACAACTCACTAGATCTGCTTATTTGATTTATGTTTTACTCTCTTTGATAAGAACTGATCAGTTTCGAGTATTTTGGGTTAAGAGATTTTAACCCATTTACGAATCAAAAGAGTTTTAGTTCAGTTTTAGTTCAGTTTCGAATCCTTTCTTTATGTATTTTTGGATCTGTTCTTAATTTGAAAACCGGTAAATATTTTTTATTTGAATCTAATATTATTGACTATTTTTAGAATTAACGTGAACTTCTGATAAAATTCAAAATCATAAGTTGTTTCCGTCAAGTTTCTGGAAATTTCTCGGAAAGTAGATCGAATATGTCATCTGAAAATAATCGGAGATTTCTTATTTTCTTCCGAGAAAAAGTTATGAAGATTAAAAAAACAATTTCTTCATATCATTCGCCATCTTAGGTTTGGGTTTCTCCTGGTGTTTGTTTATTATGATTTTACTCTGATTTTGTCGATTGTTTTCTCTGTTTTGAGACCGTTTTTTTAATTATTCATGCTCTGTTTTAGAGCAATCAGTAATCCAATCTTCTAAGAAGAAAATTAAACTAATATAATGAGAAATATTTTGCTTATTGATAATAAAGGGAGTAAAGATTTGCTAAAATCTGAAACTTGTATATTCAAGGATAAAGATTATACAGGTGTATATATATATAGAGAGTAAGATTATAATGAGTGTTAGAGTAATTGGAGGAGTGATTCTCGTGAAATGATCATATAGCCGCGTAAATGAGATACTCATCCTCAACCATTGTTACCTTCTTTGGTTTTTGGTGATTAGAAAGGAGCTTTTAATTGAAAAAACATTGGGAAGAGATGAAGTGAGAGTGTGGTAAGAAACTGACTTGTTCTTTATAAAAGGATATTACTGAGAGCCAAGTTTATTGGTATTCCCTTCAAAATTTTAATCGGGAGTTTCTAAGAGTTCAAAATATCTAAACGGCAAATACAATTTAGATTCTGAGAATGTAGCGACAATCTGGGTTTAATTTTCCAGACCTCTTTCCGGCAACACATCATCGTTGTAATTACTAAGGAAGTTCCAACATTTATGTGATGAAGATCACTGTCGGTATCTCCTCGGAAACTATTCACACACAGATATATCGACAACACCGTCGTTCTCGAAAAACTATGTGATACTGAGAAGATTCTGAGAAACTTTTCTGGGAATCTACCGAGAAAATCAATTGATCGTAATTGTTCCAACAATTTTTGCCGAGAAAATATCGTCAAAAATGTTTTGTCAATATTTTCCGAGGAGATACCGACAAAAACGTTCATTCATCGGAGAACTATCGCTAGATTGTAAATAATATTCCGATGTCTCTTATTCTCAGAAATTTTTTTCGGAGTTCGTGATGATTTCTTGTAGTGAACTTTACGATCATGTGTGATACATCGAGCATTATATTTTTTTTTTATAAAATTTTGATCCAAAATTGTTTAAATAGAATTGAAAAGGTACGATGGTAATGTATGCAACATTTAAAAACAGTTAGAATTGAATTGGTATATATAACAATAATATAAAGTTGCAACCATAAGAATTTTACAACAAATAGAATTGAAAATGTATGAGTAGTAAAATATGCAACTTTTAAAAAGTTAAATAGATAGATGATATTTTGTGACATTTTTCACAACCTTTGAGAATGAAAAACACAACTTTTCACGTTAACTGAGATTGTCATTATTAGTAGATATATTTCTATATTTTTATTGGGAATGCAAGTATTAGTTTTTTTTAATCTCTCTGCAACTGATAGAATCAGTTACCTGTTGATATTCCAAGATAAAAGCCAACTCAATCATGTCTATGTTTTCCGGTCCACATCGTTAACAACAGCGAACATAAATTTTTATTATATGTTTATAGAATCTGATGACCAGTCGTTACCAATATTCAGTAGATTCTTACGTAAACATAAGAATACCCGTCAAGCGGTTGGTCAATAGATTAAAAGACTAACATACCTAAATATTTTTGTTCGGAGTAACGTTTTTGTACGACGAAATACGATTCTCCCGCTGATAACTCATATATAAAAGAGAAAAAGACAAAAATAACATTAAATCAAGTTCTTGTTCCCAAACTAGCACTCAAGGTCAAAAGTCACAAAAATAGCACTTAATGTTTTATCAAAAGTCACAAACTTAGAGTTTAGAGTTAAAGAGTGGGGTTTAGGATTTAGGGTTTAGGGTTTAGGGTTTAGAGTTTAGGGTTTAGGGTTTATGGTTTAGGGTTTAGGGTTTAGAGTTGAGAAATGAGGTTTTGGGGATAAGATTTCAAATTTTGAAAAATAAAAAAATTAAAATTTTTAAAGGATAAATTTAGAAATGTGCTATTTTGGTCATTTTAGTTTTTGAGTGCTATTTTTGTGATATAAACTTAGAAAGATGCTATTTTGGAGATTTGCCCTATATAAAATGTAGCCTTTTACTGTTTTATAGAAGCAAAATATATGTTACCCAAAAAAAATAATAACAAAAAATGGAAGCAAAATATATTTCTCATTTACGAATGGAAAAGACATGACAGCTAATTAAAAACTCTTCTTCTTTTTGATAATTTGTGTTTTTCTTTTTCTTTTTGTTAAATACTTTAGTATTCTCTTTTTTTCTTTTCTTTTGACGTCCAAATTAGATATACCAATAACGAGATAGTCGTATTCTCAATGGAACAATTTTTTTTTTTTTTTTTTTTTTTTTTTTTGGTAACTCTGGTATCTGAGTAGCCACATTCCCAACTATGTCCCGTAAGGAGTCCAGCACCCCAACAGAAGGGATGTTAAATCCGTTGTGGCCAAGATTTGAACCCGGGTGGCAGACAATACAGCTGTACCTCCTTTACCACCAAGCCACGAGCGCTTGGTTCAATGGAACAAAGTTGCTGAAATGTCTGCTGATGTCAAATTTTGAAAGCCACAAAGCAGTGAAATTTTCAAAACAATACCCAAAATAGAAAAGTTGACATGTCGATCTGGATGGATTAGTAAAACAAGATAAAATTTAGATCACTAAGCATATCGACTACTCATAATTTCGTCCTTAACTTCTATTTAATCTCATACTATTACCTGGAGAAGAAAAAAACTGATACTTATTGATTTTTGCAGTAATCTTATCATCAGCATCTCCATTTTTAGTTTCTATCTAGATAAAAGCCAGCAAATATACGACTTAATTCAAATCCTAAAATAGCAATCTCCAACCAACGTACCAGTTTTGTTAGCATATATATAACAGTGTCAAATTGTTGATAAACAAAACACACACAACCAGAAAAACACAAAGCAATGAGTTATCCTATGCAAACAAAAGGAAACAGAGCACTTTCCTTTGTTTCCACACTTCTCCTAAGTATCCTCTTCTTCATCTCCAAGCCATCGAACGCCCAGTCTTCTTCTCCAAAGTTCGCATGTGACGTCGCCAAAAACCCTTCTCTAGCCGGTTACGGATTCTGCAACACGGGTTTGAAGGCCGAAGCCAGAGTCACCGATCTCGTCGGAAGATTAACGTTGGTGGAGAAAATCGGGTTTCTTGTGAGCAAAGCTACCGGCGTGAGCCGTCTTGGGATTCCAGATTATAACTGGTGGTCGGAGGCACTTCACGGTGTCTCTGATGTCGGAGGTGGTTCTAGTTTTACCGGTCTAGTCCCTGGTGCCACTAGCTTCCCTCAAGTCATACTCACCGCTGCTTCCTTCAACGTATCTCTCTTCCAAGCCATTGGCAAGGTGAAAGAATGAAATACTTTGTTTCTTGGTGTACAAGTAATAGACAAAAGTCTTTTTTTTTTTCATGCTTCAAGTTATTCAATAATACTTTTATTTATGGCATGATTTAAGGTTGTGTCGACGGAGGCGAGGGCAATGTACAACGTTGGAGCAGCTGGATTAACGTTTTGGTCACCGAATGTGAACATATTCCGTGACCCGAGATGGGGAAGAGGTCAAGAGACCCCCGGCGAGGACCCCACGCTCGTTAGCAAATACGCGGTGGCTTATGTTAAAGGTCTTCAGGGTACTGACGGTGGAGATCCTAACCTTCTTAAAGTTGCCGCTTGCTGCAAACACTACACGGCCTATGATGTTGATAATTGGAAAGGCGTTAGTCGTTACACTTTCAACTCCGTGGTAATAAGAAAACATAGAACATTTGTATTCTTAGAATATTTGTTACTATTGGTCACACCAAATATATTTCTATCTTCTTTGTGTTTGGATTAGGTGAACCAACAAGATATGGACGATACGTTTCAACCGCCGTTTAAGAGCTGTGTGGTTGATGGGAATGTGGCTAGTGTCATGTGCTCTTACAACCAAGTTAACGGTAAACCGACATGCGCTGATCCTGACCTGCTTTCTGGTGTGATCCGCCGTCAATGGAAGTTAAATGGGTAAGATTTTTTTACATGGTTCAACATTGTGTAGGGTTTTTCTTTTTTTTTCAAATCATAGACATGGCCGGTTATGGATACAACCGGATGAAACATATGTCTTGGATTATACATAAGTTTCCAATTCCCCCTAAATTGTTGACTTTTTATTAAGATTAATCTAAATTTTTTTGGGTTTATGTTATTAGGTACATAGTTTCGGATTGTGATTCAGTAGAAGTGATGTATGCGAACCAACACTATACCAAGACTCCAGAGGAAGCTGTGGCCAAATCTATGTTGGCAGGTTTGGATTTGAACTGTGATCATTTCACAGGTCAACACGCACTGGGCGCGGTCAAGGCTGGTTTGGTAAACGAAACAGATGTTGACACTGCGATTTCAAACAACTTCGCGACTCTGATGCGTTTAGGATTCTTCAATGGCGACCCCAAGAAGCAGCCCTACGGTAATCTTGGTCCTCAGGACGTTTGCACTGCCGAGAACCAAGAACTCGCTAGAGAAGCCGCAAGGCAAGGCATTGTCTTGCTCAAGAACTCTCCTGGTTCGCTTCCGTTCTCACCTTCTGCTATCAAAACGCTAGCAGTGATCGGGCCAAACGCTAATGTCACCGATACAATGATCGGAAACTACCACGGTAAATTAAAATGATCTCAAGTGGCCATTTACGTCGATGATTAATGCTTAAGCTTAAATATGTAAAAACGACACCATTTTATATTTTTAAATATTCTTCAGGCGTACCGTGCAAGTACACAACACCCCTCCAAGGCCTAGTGGAAACAGTGTCGGCGACGTATCAGATGGGCTGTCCTAATGTGGCGTGCGCGGAGGCGGATATAGATTCAGCAACTTCTGTAGCGGCTTCTGCTGATGCGGTTGTGCTCGTGATGGGAACAGATCTATCCATCGAGAGGGAGGACCATGACCGAGTCGACTTGTTCCTTCCCGGAAAACAGCAACAGCTTGTGACTGAGGTGGCTAAGGTTGCGAAAGGACCGGTGGTGCTAGTCATCATGTCCGGTGGAGGATTAGACGTTACTTTCGCCAAGAACGATCCGAAGATCACAAGCATTATGTGGGTCGGGTTTCCTGGTCAAGCCGGCGGTCTCGCCATCGCTGACGTCATCTTCGGTCGTCATAATCCGAGTAAGAAACACACTGTTTTAAAATTAAACCGGTGATAACCAACTGGTTCGGTTTTACGATTAAAATTTGCTAACCGATTTCTTTTGGTTTAGGCGGAAAGTTGCCGATGACGTGGTATCCTCAGTTGTACGTGGAAAGTCTTCCGATGTCCAACATGAACATGAGACCCGATAACTCAACCGGGTATCCGGGTCGAACTTACCGATTCTACACCGGAGAAACAATATACGCCTTCGGAGACGGAATAAGCTACACTCATTTCAACCACCGGCTAATCAAACCCCCACGGCTCGTGTTCCTCAGTCTAGCCAAGAGCCACCCTTGCCGAACTTCAAAGTGCCAATCAGTGGACGCGATCGGACCTTACTGCGGGAAAGCCATCGAAGTCCAGCTAAGAGTAAGGAACGCAGGGGAGAGAGAAGGGACCGACACGGTGTTTCTGTTCACGACTCCGCCGGCTGTACACAGGTCGCCGGTTAAGCATCTGCTAGCGTTCGAGAAGGTTCGTCTGGGGAAGAAAGAAAAGGCGGTGGTTAGGTTTAACGTGGATGTGTGTAAAGATCTGAGTGTGGTTGATGAAACAGGGAAGAGGAAGATCGCTTTGGGGGTACATGTTCTCCATATCGGAAGCTTGAAGTACTCCTTGATTGTTAGGATCTGATGTGAATGGAAATTTGTTTTACATTTGTGTTCAATGTTTTAGTTTCTACAAGAAACGAAAAATTCATTGAAATAAAAAGTTAATTTTTTTTTTTACTGTTTCTACTTCATCTTCTCACTCAGATCGCACAAGTTCATTTAAATTAGTGTTATTTTTTAACCGGACCAACGTGAGTACTTAACCGGACCAACGTGAGTACGTAATCAGGACGAATTGAACCGAGAATCTGATCTTAACCGAATTAAACCGACTTTAGTTTGTCAATAGTGTTAAGATAGATATAACAGCTTTTAATAAATATTTTGACACAACCTTTAAAATTAATAATCGTAGAAAACACTTATTGGAGTATTTTAACATCTTTTAAAAAAACTAACTTATTTTAAAATGAAAAGATACATCGATTAATAATTCTAGGAACACATAATCAAATTCTCCAGCCAACCATTTTTCACCTTTTCCGTTCAACCCTAACTGGGTGTTGTTCGAACAATTATGCATCGATTATAATTAGTTACACATATGTATGAAAAGGAACATCAACAGAATTTGAATAAGCGACTCTCAGATCAGTTCTTCTGGCAAAACATCAAATACAAATTAAAAAAAATACAGAAAGCCGCAATGAAAATCGAGTAGAAAAACATAACAATTAACTGCTGTAAGAAACTTGGGAAAGTACCAATTTCAGAGACTAAATAAGTCGAAATCTTTAAGTAATCTGAGAACAGAGATTGTTAGTTGGCCAAAAAGAAGACGTCATGCATCCATCTCCTCCCACTCAGTCCCAAACATTTAAAAAGAGATATGTCCCTTCAAATAAAAAAAACTCACTGGTTTGATTTATTTTCCTGTAATTAATGCAACGAGGGTGAAATTGGAGTAAGAAATTGCAGAGACAAATACATTTACAAAAGAAGAAAAAGATGATGGTGAACTGTATGAGAGGAAAATAAAAAGTTGACATTTCATAGATTGATTTAAAGAGTCGACTCCAAAAGGGTGTAATCGCTAAGCCGTATTCAAACTGGAAGGGAGCAAATGAGATATCTTTTCCAAGGAATTGGATATAGAAGGATGAGTAGTTCAGATAACTGTTGATTGAGGTAAAGAAGAGAAGAATGTAAGAAAGGAAATCTTGTGATAGATTACAAATTATTGATAAACTCGACCCTTAGATTTAAATTTTATTTTTCTTATAAAAAAAGTGATTACTTCATCTGCTAACGAATTGTGTTTGCTATTATATATAGATTTATAAGAATACAATACAAATTCATAAAAGAAATCAGGTTTTGAAACAGTTATTGTGTTTGGAAACGGAAAAGAAGAACAAATTGATTTTTTTAACAAAGAGAGATTTTTTACATGCATGCATCCACTTTTCCGAGCCAGAGAGAGAGAGAGAGATTTCTGAGTTTCTGAGTTTCTTCCGAGAAAAAAATTATGAAGATTAAAAAAAACAATTTCTTCATATCATTCGCCATCATGGGTTTGGGTTCCTCCTGGTGTTTGTTTATTATGATTTTACTCTAATTTTTTTCGATTGTTTTCTCTGATTTGAGACAATTTTTTTAATTATTCATGCTCTGTTTTAGAGCAATCAGTAATCCATTTTTCTAAGAAGAAAAGAAAACTAATATAATGAGAAATATTTCACATATCCCCTATATATTAATTGTAGAACCTAAAATCTACACTAAGTATTTGATAGTGATCGAGGTTTGATCTAGGGAACACAAATGATGTAGGCAACAATATCTTTAAAATACACCGATGTTAAACAGTTTCCAGTAGGTAAAAACGGACTTTATTGATGAATAAGATCGAATACAATGAGTTGAACTACATCGAGTGATACAAACGAGATCCGTAAAGAAAGAGTCTAAGATCGGGAGGAAAACAAGGTCGATGTAAGTGTGTAGCTCTCTCTAGGGTTTTCAACGTGTCCTTTCTTCATGTCTCTTCTCCTTTCTTTATAGTAAGTCGACTTCGTGATCTCCGTACCTGCTCCGCGATCTCTGGGGCCTCGACTCCTTTGTTTTTCGAGCTCGATTGCTTGTTATGGGCTTCGGTTCCTTGCGGCCCATTGATGTATTGACCGAAATTGGGTCCAACATTTGTCTCCCAGTCTAAACGGACTTCATTGATGAATAAGATCGAATACAATGAGTTGAACTACATCGAGTGATACAAACGAGATCCGTAAAGAAAGAGTCTAAGATCGGGAGGAAAACAAGGTCGATGTAAGTGTGTAGCTCTCTCTAGGGTTTTCAACGTGTCCTTCTTCATGCCTCTCCTCCTTTCTTCATAGTAAGTCGACTTCGTGATCTCCGTACCTGCTCCGCGATCTCTGGGGCCTCGACTCCTTTGTTTTTCGAGCTCGATTGCTTGTTATGGGCTTCGGTTCCTTGCGGCCCATTGATGTATTGACCGAAATTGGGTCCAACATTTGTCTCCCAGTCTAAACGGACTTCATTGATGAATAAGATCGAATACAATGAGTTGAACTACATCGAGTGATACAAACGAGATCCGTAAAGAAAGAGTCTAAGATCGGGAGGAAAACAAGGTCGATGTAAGTGTGTAGCTCTCTCTAGGGTTTTCAACGTGTCCTTTCTTCATGTCTCTTCTCCTTTCTTCATAGTAAGTCGACTTCGTGATCTCCGTACCTGCTCCGCGATCTCTGGGGCCTCGACTCCTTTTTTTTTCGAGCTCGATTGCTTGTTATGGGCTTCGGTTCCTTGCGGCCCATTGATGTATTGACCGGAATTGGGTCCAACATTTGTCTCCCAGTCTCTTTTGATTTGATCGAAAATAATAAAGAAGCGATTAGTTATCAATTCGGGTTTTTTCACTTGATAACCGATGCGATTTTGGTTTGATGGTTTTTGGGAAATCGTTGTTTGGCGCGTAAATTTCATTTTCTCTTCTTTTTTTTAAAGGTGTAACGGCTATATCAGCCGCCGCTAGGGCAAAACCTAGGTCATCATTATCTTTCTCGGGGATGCCGATAGAGCCGTTAGGATGGCTATAAATACGTGAGGTTTTACGTTTTCACCTCAATCCTTTTTTGCATCCTTCGTTTTTCTTCTGCCCTCTCGATTTTCTGATCACCGAACTTGAGATGTCTTCATCGTTCAGTTTCCCTCGTCCGACGACTACAGCTGATGATCTCGAGGATCTTTATAAGACGTATGGGGTTGATTGCGCCGTCGTTCTCGATTTGGCCGGCGCAACTGAGACTCCCGAAACTGTACGGGAAGGTTATTGCGGAGCCTATCTTTCTTTCTTTCACTCCTGTGGTCTTATCTTCCCGGTCCCGGAGCCGATACTTGAGATTCTGGCGGAACTTGGGTTATCGCTTACTCATATCCTCCCGAATTTTCTTAGGTATCTTGTCGCCTTCGTGGTTAGGGCTAGGGAGGAAGATCTTTCTTGTTCCGACAGCTCGTTCTGGTGAATCGGAACCAGCAGAACCCTGGTACCTTCCTTGTGTCTCCGCGCCCAGGTCGCCACATCATCGAGGACATCCCCTACCACGATGAGAAGTGGCGTGAGCAATTTTTTGTTTTTAAGGTGGATCGAGCATCTATGGGTGAATTCGACTTCTCTCGGCTTCCTCGGAGCTGGGCCAAGAATATCGGCTAGTTTTCTTTGGTCTATGTGTCGATTTTTCTCTTTGGAAAGTGGGTGGCTTATCTTTTCATTTTTCTTTGATCGATTCAGCTCCTTCCGGAAGTTCTTCGATGTCAGACGGGATTCGTGGTTTGATCGGGATTCTTCGGGGAGGTCGGTCGAACTGGTCTTCATTCGACCAAACTCGGATTCGAACTGTCTTCGCTATGCCGGAGGGGATCAATAGGCCCCTCCAGTTGGAGGTTCTGAAGACGAGGCCGAGCACTCCCAGGAAGTCATAGCGACTCCTTTCGTCCAAGTTCAGTCTTCGGATAGATTAACTAGACAGCTCGTGAGGAGGTCGTCATTCCGTGCTTCCGGGTCTGCGTCGAGGGGCCGGACTTCTGGAAAATCTCCCTTGATCTCGATTCACGACTCTGACGATGAGAACGCTTTGGGAGAGAGACGATCTCCTATCTCGTTGAGCCCTGGCTCAGAGGACGAGACCATTGTGGCGACTCGCAAGCGACGTCGGTCGTCGAAGGGTGCCTTGTCCGGGCCATCTCGTCCTAGGTTTGTTCCTGAGGGAGATGGTTCTTTGTTTGCGGACCAACGTGACCTAATTTCCCTCGCTGGTCGCATGAGGTATGCAGGCTGGTGGCTTCCATCTCTTGCTTCTTCAGCGGAGAAGGAGGCTTACGCCAAGGTTGCGGTGGCGAGCTCTAAGGTTCGTTTCCCACCTTCTTTTCTTTGAAAGTTTCCTTCGAGGTTCTTATTTGCTTGTCCTGATTTCTTCTCAGGTGATGGAAGCTTTCAATGAATACGTTGTGGTGATGGAAGACTACGTCGTGGCTTCTTGGAACGACAAGGAAATCGAGAGCATTGGTTCCGAGATCAAGAGGCTTTCGAAGGAGCTCGAGGTCACCAGGCGAGAAGGGAAGAAGGATGCCTAGAATATCAAGGCTTTGACTAAGGATTAGAGGAGAATTCACCAGGAGAACGAGGCTCTTACAACCTAGGTGGTTGCTCAGAAAGCGAAAATTGCGGCGCTTGAGGTCGAGAGGGATCGGGACATTCGTTGTGCTTCTCGCATTGCTCGTCGTGACATCGAGCAGCGGTACAGGGAGATCCTCGAATCTTTGAAGGATAGGTGGACGAGCAAGAAGAAGGAAGTGCCTGCCGAGATCCAATTGCAAGAAGTGACCGCCAACATCGATCTTCTGAACGAGCTCAAGGACGGGGGCCTGGCCGTTGATGTAGAGCTTGCTCGTTTAAAGGAAATTGAAGGGGATTGTGAGGACCTCGTCGCTTCAGCCGCCGTGCCAGATTGGTCGATCTATGAGCTCGATCTTCCTCAAATCTCTGGGATTCGGGGAATCAAGTTGGGGGGTCGTCTGTCCCCGATGATACCGTTTCAAATTAAATTTTTATTTTTTTTGTTTAATATTTTTTTTGTTCTCCGCGAACTTTGATCATGATGCCTTGGATATTCTTAATGGATAAGTATAATGTTTCGAGATATCTTTGTTTCCTTAGCTTTCGAGATTCTCTTTGTTTAGGTCGTTGAGATACGGCGAAGCCCTGGTCCTTATAAAGCTTCGTTTTGTTTTAGGATTCACCGTAGTATTTTTTTCAATTTCATTTTTGCTTATCAAAGAAATATGGCTTCGAGAAGGTCAAGCCCTCGCGAGTCTGATAGGGTGCAAACTCGAACTGGTAGTGCTAATGCGGAACGCATTCGATCCGGAGACATGAGCGAAGCGCTCACAGAAGTTCTTCGTGAGGAGACCCGAATTCCGCGGACTTCTACCCAGGAGGCCAAGGACCTCGAGGGTGAAAAATCTGTTGCGCGTGTTAAGTCGAGTAGCCCAACAGGTTCGGAGGGGCGTGACCGCCCCCTGAAGAAGGTGAAGACGAATGGTTCGGACCATCGTCTCAGTGTTTCGGGTGAAGCGGCCGTTGCTAAACCGTTTCATTGGTAGTTCTCACATTCCAAGGATTACCCTATTACGGAAGACCCGGACAGTGTTGCTCACTTGGTGAGGCATTTAAAACTGTTGGGTGTCTGTTTCCTTCTTTGCGAAACATGACGGAACGTGAGGCTTATGTGAAGATGGTTGTGGCTCATGCTAAGGTCGTTTTTTTTGACACTCGATCCTTGTTGAATCTTTGGTTCGTTTTATCTGTGCTGATTTGCTATGTTTCAGGCCATGGAGGCTAATAACAAGTTCGCGACGACTTTGGATAGCGCCTTCAGGACGTCCCGCGCTCTGATGAGCTTTACGAGATAAAGAAGGTCGTTCGAGAGCTAAAGCTTGGTTTGAAGATGGCTCAAGATCGAGAGCGTGCCAATGCCGCTCAACTGGCCGCCGCTGAGAAATTGGGGAATCTAGCTGCTTCGCTCGAAGCTCGTCTGCGAGTTGTGAGTAACGAGAGGAAATCGGCCCTCGAGAAAATTTCCTTCTTGGAAGCGAAGGTTGAATCTTCTGCTAATAAGTTCTCTGATGACCTTTATCGCGCGACTTATGACGCTAAAAAGGCTCTGGCGGATAGTTAATTGGATGTGTTGGTATCTCTGAAGGAGAAGTGTGAGAAGAAAAATGCTGCAACTGATTGTGAAGCTTGTCTTAGGGAGGTCATGGCGAATATAGATCTCTTGAAGGAAATCATGAATAACAATCTTCTGGCTTCGGATGAGTTGTTGCGACTTCGAACAAAGGAGGTCGAGCTCGGGTCCGAGCTCGATGTGATGGCGGTTTCGGATTTCTCCGTTGGGAAGCTCGATCTGCCTCAGATTTCAGAGGATCTACCAAAGGATTTCTTTGCTAAGGTTCCCTCTGCGGCGGACGATGTGACAAAGTGCTTAGGTGGTCAGTTCGAGGATGGCGAATTTGGCATCGAAGAGTAGCTTTAGGGTTTTTCTGTTTCTGTTTTCCCTTTTTTGTTTCTTGTTACTTTATTTATTATTATTTAATAAAGAGGGGGTCGTGAGTCTCGGTTTGTTTTCTGTTATTATTTGGTTTTTGTGTTTATGCGAGGCCGATCTTTTGGGCCGTGAGTTGATTTGTTGTAGACACTTTCATCGATGGTTTTGTTGTAACAAAAGATTTTGTTAGCTAGTTTCGTCGCGTTCTTTGGCGGAGTTGGCCGCAGCCGAAGACTTGAGCAGGGTATTGGTTTTCGGTCGACTGTTATAGTTTTGCGATTTGTAGATATAGGAAATCTGATATGCTCGAACTGCGATATCAAAGAGCTATTTTTATTAATATGTCGGATTTTGTTTCGTTACAGGTTTGTAAAAAGAAAGCAGTTTAATATTGTCGTGCCGTTGTCCTTCGGGTGTTGCGATGTGCTCATTCTGAGTTTTGTAGTTGGAGGGTGACTGGACTCGTGTCGTGAGTTGCCTACGTACCCTCGTGGAGGGATCAAGTCATAACGTAGTTCGATTATTTTCCCTGAGACAGGGTCTGTTGGTCGGTGGTTCGTGTACATGGGTACGTTTGTTGTTGGTTTTGGCCGCTTCATTAGGGATGTTGCTCGATGTCTTTGAAGCTTGCAAGGTAGTATGTTCTGGAGCTCTTCTGACTTCCTCTGATAGTCTCGACTCCTTTCGGGGTTGGAAATTTCAGGCATTGGTGATATGTTGAAGGAACTGCCTTCATGCTATATAGCCAAGGCCTCCCAAGAATTGCGTTGAACGGGGCTGGACGGTCTATCACGATGAATTCTACGATTTTCCTAATTTCTCCGGCGGTTACCGCGAGTTCGATCGATCCGAGGGAATATGTGGTTTCTCCTGCGAACCCGATGAGGGGTGTTCGTTCTTGCTTTTGGAGTGCTTTGGTGAATCCCATTCTTTTGAACGCGTCGTAAAAAAGGACATCAGCCGAACTTCCGGTGTCGATCATTACTCGATATAGTTCGCACCCGCCGACGTCGAGTTGTATCACGAGAGCGTCGTCGTGTGGTTTATCGAGACTTGCGGTCTCGTTTTCGTCGAAGGTGATTTCATAATCGGGACCTGATAGGGGCTCTCTCACTCCTACGTTGTTTTCAGCTCTCTGTTGGTACGCTTTGATTGAGTTGACCGAATTGCAGAACTTGGAGCCTCCGTAAATGAAGTCGATTCATTTTTTGCCTTTGTTGTGGGCCGGAAATTTTCATCTTTTAGTCAGTGCTGGTCGGTAGTGTCTCTGCCCCTCAGACAGATTGCGATTAGGGGTCTGCGTTCTGTCTTTTTCTGAATTTGTAGGGCAATCGGTTTTTCCAGTAGCTCGCGAATTTTGGTCATCTTGTTCTTTCGCTTGAAGTTGGGGATTTTTACGCAAGGAGACTTCATGTTTGGGTTGTACCTAGCGATGCTGGGAGGAGGAGTAGCATTATCAGGGTCTTCCAATGTGCAGATTGCTACCGTGATCTCGAAGCGTGTTTTCCCTTCGGTCTGGCTCCTGATTTCGTCGGTTGCATTGATGTTTGGCCCCCAAGAAATCATGTCGACTCTTTTCTTCGGAGCTGGGGGTGGGGAGCTCGGTGATTCCTGCTCGGTTTTCCTGCCTCTTTTGTTTGTCGAGACTTTGGCTTTTCGATTAGATTTTGGAGTTACTAGCTCTTCCTCTTCCTCTCCGGTTTCTTCAGTGGTTTTCTTATTTTCGTTCTAACTGCGAAGCGCGGCTTGACATTCTTCGGTCGAATGGCCTTTGCGGTCATGGAAGGCACAATATTTGCTGAGGTCGTATGTCGAATACCTTTGCGGTGAGTTTTTTATTGCATAGGAATGTTGTCCTTTGGTCGCCGGCTCCTTAGGAACAGTAGGCTTTTTAGTCGCATTATTCTTGTTTGCGCTATACTGTTCCTTTATGGCTGCGACCTCCTCTTCGTGGGTGGCGAAGTAAGAGGCTAGGTGTAGGGCGTCATCCAACGAGATAGGTGCTCGTACTACTAATTCTTCCCTGAATTTGGATGAGAACCAGACGCCATTCTTCAATGCTGCTAGGGTGACGACCTCGTTCGGATGCGATATCTTGGCCTTGATTTTTCGGAACTTGTGTATGTACGCTCTCAACGGCTCGAAAGGGGCTTGCTTGAGATTCCAAAGATCTGCCTCGGTAACTCTTGTCTCTATGAAAACTGAATACTTTTTGAGGAACGTAGATACCAACTGAGTGAAATTGTCAATCGAGTTTTCTACTAGTCCAGCGAACCATTCGAGGGCGGCCCCCGTGAGGCTCTCGGCGAAGAAGCGACAGTAACCGGCCTCTTTTTTCGTCGTCGGTGAGGTGTGCTCTCGATATTGCTAAACGGAAGGCGTGTACATGGGCCTTTGGGTCTGTGTTTCCTGCATATTCGGGGAATTTTAGTTTCCCGACGTGATGCAGCCTAACGCTGGCGATTCTGTTTGTAAATGGAGTCTTTCTGGTTTCCTCGATGACCATGTCGATATCTTAGGCAGAGCTCGTTGCCGTATGCACGATCGCATGTATCCTTTTGAGCTCGGCATTGTTCCTCTCAATATAATTCTGAAACGCTCCGGTTTCATTCGGGATCACTAGGTCTTCCCTTTGGGGATCAATATTGACGGGACCGCGAAGGTCATGCCTTCGAGCTTGTTCTATTGAGTTATCGAATCACGCTTGGTGGAAGGTCCTCGTGGCGGATGGAGTTCGATTTTCGGGGATTGAATGGTTCAATGGTGGGATCCTTGTTCTGGGTTCTCCCAGTCTTTCCGTTGATCTGTTCTGGAATTGGATCGGAGTGCTTCGTGGGCGTTGGAGCCCGGTGTCGATTTCGTCCAATCCACTGTAGCTTAAGCTTCAGTGGGTCATGCCTTGCGGCGGGGGTCGTTATGAGTTTTCTCCCTTGTAGCGTCCGGATCGGGCACTTGGGTTCTCTGGAGTACCGAACAGACCGGTGCTTTGGGGGTTCGGCGTAGCTCTTAACGGATCGAGGGGCGTTTGATTTCTTTCTCGAATGTTTGCAGCTCGATGCTCTGCGAGTTCCCTCTCAGCCTGGTCTAGTCGGTTAGTGATGGTTTGATTGACGACCGTTTGGTTACGAATCTCGTCGATCAGAGATGAGAGCATTCCTCGAAATTCGGTCATTTCTTCTCGAGTTTGTGCTAGAGGGTCGGCGAAATTGGTCTGATTGAGATCGGGTCAGGTCATCGGCGGATTGTCTGTCCCCGGGACGGTTCCAGACTCGAGCTCTGACTCTTTCTGGGATCGATGTCTGATTGATCGGAAGAGATCGATCTTGACTTGAAGTCGCGATCGGAGGGATTTGTTGCGTCTGGGTTGTTCCAGTCGCGTCATTGGCTCCCGTTAACCCAGTTGGCGTCACTTCGGTCCCCGAGTCGGATCCGATAGGATCGATGTTGTTGACTCTTGAGGGTGTGGTTCCGGTGGTTTTGTTGGGATTCATAGTCGCGCTTAGGAAACTTAGATCGGTTGCTTAGCAAAGATGTTTTTCGTTATCTTCCCCACAGATCGATTGATTCGGTGCAGTTGGATCGAACTGGGGTAGGGTCCATAGTCGCGCTTAGGAAACTTAGATCGGTTTCTTGGCAAAGATGTTTTTCGTTTATCTTCCCCACAGTCGGCGCCAAAATTTAGAACCTAAAATCTACACTAAGTATTTGATAGTGATTGGGGTTTTATCTAGGGAAGACAAATGATGTAAGCAACGATATCTTTAGAACACAACGATGTTAAACCGTTTCCAGTAGGTAAAAATGGACTTTATTGATGAATAAGATCGAATACAATGAGTTGAACTACATCGAGTGATACAAACGAGATCCGTAAAGAAAGAGTCTAAGATCGGGAGGAAAACAAGGTCGATGTAAGTGTGTAGCTCTCTCTATGGTTTTCAACGTGTCCTTTCTTCATGTCTCTTCTCCTTTCTTTATAGTAAGTCGACTTCGTGATCTCTGTAGCTGCTCCGCGATCTCCGGGGCCTCGACTCTTTTGCTTTTCGAGCTCGATTGCTTGTTATGGGCTTCGGTTCCTTGCGGCCCATAACTCTAATCGCGGCCCATTGATGTATTGACCAAAATTGGGTCCAACATTAATTGAGAAACATTACAACTTATTTTCGTAGGCATGTGCCATCACATGGTTTGGAGGTACAGAGCGATCATGTTCTCGTTATGTTGATGGTTAACATTTGTCGGAAATTTATAGGTAGTTTCGGAGACCAAACTTCCAATGAAATTCAAAATCGCAAAATCATCATTTGTTTCCGTCAAGTTTCTGGAAATTTCGTGGAAAGTAGATCGAATATGTCATCTGAAAATCATCGGAGATTTCTGAGTTTCTTCTAAGAAAAAAATTATGAAGATTAAAAAAAACAATTTCTTCATATCATTTGCCATCTTGGGTTTGGGTTCCTCCTGGTGTTTGTTTATTTTTATTTTTCTCTGATTTTTGTCGATTGTTTTCTCTGTTTTGAGACAGTTTCTTTAATTATTCATGCTCTGTTTTAGAGCAATCAGTAATCCAATTTTCTAAGAAGAAAAGAAAACTAATATAATGAGAAATATTTCACGTATCTCCTATATATTAATTGAGAAACATTACAACTTATTTTTGCAGCCATGTGCCATCACTAAGATAATTTTTAGAATCATTAGAAATATATGTTGGTCCATCTAATTATATATAATTTTTTTTTAATAAACTCACCATAAATTCATTATTAATGTTCTTTATTATTTGTTTAAATAAAAGTTACGGAATTGCCTAATGTGGCTAAAGTATATATGACAATTAATGATTTTGAATAATAAATATTTGATAAAAATTTGTGTATCTTCTATCCTATTATTTAATTTTAAATTAGTAAAATAAGTTAAACAATCACATGAACCATATAATAAAATTTAGATTTTTCTGTATATGTTATATTTTGAATTTTTAAAAACGAATATAAATTGCTAAAACTGTTAAAAGTCTCGTATTCAAATTTTGTGATCCATGATTTAAGATTTTTGTTATGACAAAATACAAATGATTACAAAATCATATAAATAAAAAGTCTAATCTAATTAATTATTAAGATATATATATATATATATTAAACTCTATACCATATAAAATTCATAATATTTTTAGTTATAAAATTTACTTTGAACAATTTTTTTTGATAAAATATTTGAATAAACATTAACAACGTAATTTTTTGAAATATAGAAATTACTAAAATTATTAATTCCAGAATGAAAATTTTGTTATCAGTAATTTAAATGTTTTGCTATAAATTATTCAAATGATTAAAAAAATCATATGAGTAGAAAGCATCATTTAATACATTAATATTAAAAGTATACTATGTATGTTAATATCATTTAAATTTAATTATGTATCCTATCTAATTGGAAAAAAATATTGTTTGGATTAATAAAGTTGATTTATATGTTCGCACCAATTTAATTATATATGTAACAGTTACTAATTTTTAATTATTCAGTATATATTTATTATTTCATAATATATAAAAATATAATACATAAAATAATTTATATATATAATGTTCACCCCGCGCATGGCGTGGATCTTAATCTAGTTGATAATAAAGGGACTAAAGATTTGCCAAAATCTGAAACTTGTATATTCATCGATAGAGATTATACAGGTGTATATATATATACAGAGTAAGATTATAATGAGTGTTAGAGTAATGGGAGGAGTGATTTTCGTGACATGATCATATAGCTGCGTAAATGAGATACTCATCCTCAACCATTGTTCCTTCTTCGGTTTTGGGTGATTAGAAAGGAGCTTTTAATTGAAAAAAATATTGGGAAGAGATGAAGTGAGAGTGTGGTAAGAAACTGACTTGTTCTTTATAAAAGGATATTATTGAGAGCCAAGATTATCGGTATTCCCTTCAAAATTTTAACGGATAGTTTCTAAGAGTTCAAAATTTTTAAACGGCTAATACAATTTAGATTCTGAGAATATAGCGACAATCTGGGTTTAATTTTCCAGACCTCTTGCCGGTAACACGTCATCGTTGTAATTACTAAGGAAGTTCCAACATTTATGTGATGAAGATCACTTTCGGTATCTCCTCGGAAACTATTCGCACACAGATATACCGACAACACCAACGTTCTCGGAGAAGTATATGATACTGAGAAGATTGCGAGAAACGTTTCTGAGAATCTACCGAGAAAATCAATTGATCGGAATTGTTCTGACAACTTTTACCGAAAAAATATCGCCAAAACTGTTTTGTCAATATTTTCCAAGGAGATACCGACAAAAACGTTCATTCATCGGAGAAATGTCACTAGATTGTAGATAATATTCCGATGTCTCTTATTCTCAGAAACTTTTGTCGGAGTTCGTGATGATTTCTCTTAGTGAGCTTTATGATCATGTGTGATACATTGAGAATTATATTTTTTGTTTATAAAATTTTTACCCATAATTGTTTAAATAGAATTGAAAAGGTACAATGGTAATGTATGGAACATTTAAAAACAGTTAGAAATGAATAGGTATATATAACAATAATAGAAAGTGGCAACCGTCAGAATTTTACAACAAATAGAATTGAAATTGTACGAATAGTAAAATATGCAGCTTTTAAAAAGTTAAATAGGTAGATGATACAAACATAAGGATGCAACTTTTTGTGACATTTTTCACAACTCTTGAGAATGGAAAAACACAACTCTTCACATTAATTGGGATTGCTAGATTAGTGTGAACACAACTCATAAGAAATGATTTTTCAGATAATATTATAAAGATGTCATCTACAATTAATATTATAAAGATGTCATCTACGATTTATTATATTTTTGTATTACACCATACTAATTAGAACTTATCATTGTTTTCCTTGTGATTTTGTTAGCAATGGGGACTTCTCAAATCTTCCAGGGAGACACTGGTGCATCCTCATCATCTCAGCTTCCTGCAGATGCCTTAATCTCTCTGCAGCTGCCCCTTTCTCTCTGTAATTACACTCATCCTCTGCCCTGTTTGGTGCTTCTAAAACTACAAATCTTTTTGCTCATGTTTGCTTATGTTAGTAATGGATCCTGCTCAAAACTTCCCAGGTGCATCAACATCATCACAATCATCACAAGTTCCACCAGAAGCTAGAAATGCTAGTGATGCAGTAATCAAAATTTTGAAGCAGATGTTAAGCTGGTTGGATCAGATGCTCAGTAAGCAAGACCAGATGCTCAAAGTATAGACTCGCAATAGAGAGCGAACTGAGCAGGACCAAGTGGGAGCGAATCAGAGTCAATACACTAATGATGAACAAGTTCTAGATTCAAGAAGGCAGCGAACATCAGATTCTCCAACATTATAGTTTGTGATTACAGCAATGATTGCATCGACATGTGCTTACTCTCTTATACTCTCATCATCTGCTCACAATTAGCTAAGCAGTTTAAAAACATTATCTGTGTTTTCTTGTTGTGGGTCTTTGAGGCTTGCATTGTTAGTCTCAAACCTGGGAAGAGATAAACATGTCATGGAAGAGATAAATATGTCACAAGTTAAGAACATTTATTCACTCTTATTTTTTCTTTCTATTTGCAGCTTCTGGGCTTATTTAAACTATAATTCAAATGCAATCACAACTAATCTTGTAAAGGTGTTTAGAGCTTTGATGCAAGAGAAATACTTTAGCTCTCAACCTGTGGCTTTATATCACTACAGCACCAATCTCTGTTCTGAGATTTTCCATTACCTTTTTTTTTAAAAAAATTGAAAAACTGATTTTCCATTACCTAGACAAGAGAAAACATATCAGAATAGTAGCAATGACCCATAAGAAGGGAGATAGATCACACCTGCATATTTGATTTGAAGGCAGGTCATGCTATCTCCATTCCATTGCTGCTATAACAAAACTCAAATCAACTTCAAGCAAGCTATGTTACTAATTAGAACCGAATCATCAAATTCAACAAATGAAACTGAAACCCCCAAAATCTAATTAGAACATTTTAGGTAATAAATGTTGGTCGAGATAACGGAAGCCAAGGGAAACAGGAAACAGGAAACAATCAACGCAGATGGTAAAATTCAACCAGAAATTCTCGAGAATGGATTGAAATGGGAAGAGACTAGCCCTCGGCTTCGGCGATTGTGGAGAGTCTGTCTGAATCGGTTTCTGCTGAGATCGTCCATAGAGTCGTGTTCAACCACTAGGTCTCCTGCGTCCATGGCGAAAACAAAGAGCTAGGCTTCGCCTGTGTTCGGGGCTGTCCGAGAATTTTACTCGGGGAAACATAGTGTAACTACGCAGCTTGTTAGTTTGACAAGAAAAACTTTCAAACCATAAATTGTTGAATCTGTAACTTTTATCATATCCTAACAAGTAATCAATATACATATATATATATATATATATATATACACATATAAGTTTAACGATTAATCAATGTACAGTTTACCTTACACGGATAAATCGTAGAGGAGTGACGCAGTTATTGGGAGTAAAGAATTAACGCGCAGACAAATCTCGCCATTACACTCAGAACTGGAGGCTTTATCCTGGGTAACGAAGTTTATGCTTGAGGTATCGACATGTCAATCATTTGGAACCGACTGTAAGGATCTAATTTCGATAATCAAAGATCCCAGAGCATAGCCGAATTTCTCTACTGAGCTGGAGGAGTTTATGAAGCTGAAAGCCAGATACACGGAGTTCTTGATTGTTTTTGTTCTTCGTTCAGAAAATGTATCATCTGATTCCTTAGCTAAGATAGCGAGATCCTTCCATAAAGATTTGTACTACATTGGTTGTTCTCTTACGGTCTGGTTTCTCAGATCACATCAAGCTTAAGAAATAGAACATGTGTTTGAAAAAATAAAAAAATAAATCAATGTACAGTTTATCTATGTCGACATAAAAGTTTATAAATAATAAATACACCTAATATTATTTTTTGAAAATAAATACACCTAATATTACAACAAAATACAGTGACCTCTGAGTCTTTGACCATTTAACCTTTTTGTATATATAACACTAGAACAATTTTAACTCATCTCTATATTTTTCTTCTAAAACATATTTATATGATCAGCTCACTTCCTTTTTATAAAGAAAACTAGGATAAGACCTACGCGTTGCGCAGGGTGAATTTATTTGTATATATTATCAATAATTGTTTTATATTTTTAATTATTTTATTTATACATATATAATATTTTTTGTTGTCATTATATAATTTATTTCCGATGGACGGACCTAGGGGTGTTCAATCCGGCAAAATAGAACCAATTAAAATCGAACCGAACCGAATTAGAGAAAGTGGTTTGGACTTGGTAATACCAAATATACCGAATGGAAGTCATTTTTGAAAACCGCGGTATATGGATATGGTTTGGTATATAAACCGATCAACCCGAATAAACCGAATAAACCGAATAAACCGATCATTTAAAATATAGTAGTATAATTATACGTAAATTTTATAATATAATTAAGAATATATACATAATTTATTTTATTAATTTGATTTTTATATTGAAACATTGTTTTTAGTAACTTAATATTTTGTTTTAAGTTAAAAGCTATGTTTTATTTTTATCAAATTAAATAAAACATAATGTTTACCCTTTTGTTAACAAATATGAGTGTTTAGATTTAGTTATTTATAATATTATGGATTACTAATTTATATTATGTAAAAACTATTATAATTATTAACTTAATATGTTTGCTAAATATATTAAATAGTAAAAACCTAAATATCTTCATGTTATATAAAAACTAATATCTAATAATATAAATAAAATCCATAAAATACTTTTTTTTTAAAACAAATTTATGGTATTTTGGTATTTTGATATAAAACCGAATAAACCGAAAACCGACAGTATATAAACCAAAATAAACCAAAGTAAATATGATTTTAATATGGTAGCTATTTTTCATAAACCAAAATATCGAAAAACCGAAAAAATCGAACCGGAACCGAACCGATATCCGGATTTAACACCCCAAGATGGACCGGATCATTTTTTATTAAAAATGGTGGAACTAAACTATGATTAATATATTATGGGTTGATCAGATTGGACATTAAACAAATTATGACACAAAAACTTTATTATTTTCCACCGAACACATTTTTGAAAAAATTGAACAGTATTGTTTCCACAGTTGAATTATTTTGACATTTATCTTCCATATGGTTTTGAAAAGTTTCAGATCAACTATCGAGTTGATACATGTTATTTTAATGTTTTAGTTGTTTGGTTAAGAAAAACTTATATTTTTGTAATTTAAAGTCGTTTTAAGAAATTCAAAATATAACATATAAGAAAAAATCAAACATATAAGAAAAATAAAATATATAAGGTTTCCTTATTTTTGTAATTTAAAGTCGTTTTAAATTTTTTTAAATATAATATATAAAGTTTCTTCATTTATGTAATTTCAAAGTCATTTTAAAAAAATCAAAATATAACATATAAGAAAAAAAATCTAATTTTTTATTATATGGTTAATGTGATTGTTTAATCTTTTTAACAATATAAATTAAACAAAAATGAAGAAGGATACAAAAATTGTTATCAAATCTTTATAATTCATAGTCATTAATTGTCATATATATGTTAATCATATTAGGTAATTCCGTAGCTTTTATTTAAGAAAATAATACACATTTCTTATACTTTGGGTTATATAATGTTGTTAGAATATTTTAAACTATATTTTATATTAGATGCTCTAGAATTCTTTGAAATGAAATTTAGAAGGCATTTAGAAGTGCCACCTAAGATTGTGGTTTTTTTTAATTAATACAAAATTAAGGTTCTAATTTTTTAAATGATTCTCAATTAATATATAGAGGATAGTATATTTCTGTATTTACGGTAATAAATAGCATTTTCTATTTGAAAAATATACATTGAAGAAGTTTCTTGTTCTATTTTATAATTCTTGTATCTTTAAAAAAAATACAGAAGTGGAGTGAAGATATTCTTAGCGTTCTGTAAGTCCTCTACATTTGTTGTTTATTTTTACCATTATTATTATTAGTATGTTACATACATGTAGTACGAACAAAAGATTTATAATCAAAAGACAAAAGTAAATAGTAAATAGTCACGTTTTCTTACTTGATCAACGTGTAGGGATGGACAATACTTTACGCGCTGAAAATAAGAAACAAATTTTCTGGAGAGAAAGAGAAAGCAGGCAAATATTGACCAAAGGTGGTGGTGATAATATCCAATATGAATTTATTCAACAACTACCAAACACGTATACGCGTCTTCGCATATCTTGCGTTAGTGACCCCTTGAAAACCTCTCTTTGTCCTTATAAATATAACTCTCTCCTTTGAGACTTTCTGAACCATAACAAACACAGAAATCAAAAAGGGTCGTAAATACTTATCTTTAAGACAACGTTTATCAAGTTATCGACCAAGAAAAAAAGAAAAAAAAGGGGTGACCTGAGTTTTTCAACACAACACAAAGATGGCCGGAGTTTTCAAAACGGTGACATGTATGTTTTTGGTTTTAGCTGCGGTTGTTTTCGCAGAGGACTATGATGTTGGTGATGATACCGAATGGGCGAGACCTAACGATCCCAAGTACTATGCTACATGGGCTGCCAGTAAAACGTTCCGTGTAGGCGACGAGCTTGGTGAGTTTACTATGTCTTTGTTTCCTATTTTTTGTTGAATATATTTTTCCAATTTTCACCGACTGACATTGATAGTCTATATCTACTAACATTATTTGCAAAATGATTTCATACATTTTATTTATGTGTCCTTTATACAATCACTTTCACTAAAAGATGTAATATAACATGCTAAAAAATGATGACATGATTTATAACTAAATGTGATATATATAATTAGATTTAATGTTAATTTATTTTGTGTAATTTTTGTAGAAAATGGTAATAATTCATATATTATCAATTAAGTAAATTTATTCAAATATAACATTAGATAATATAATAATAATAAAATATTAACAATATTTTACAAATTTTGAAATATTATTTAATTTTTTCTTATAATTATACAATTTTCATTACTAAAACTTTCAAAACTTTCGATAATTTTTGTTAAAAATATAAATTTTTAATCGTAATATCATTAATAATTTTTTTATATATCTAAAATTATAGAAATATTGTTTAGTTTTACCTTTTGATAATATTATACAATTTTAGTATTTTTTAATTTTTTTTAATACAAGTTGATTTAATATATTTCAATCAAAAGAAATAGATAAAAATTAGTTACACCTACTATCTAATGGATAATACTTCTTTTATTTATTTTTATTTCAACTTAAAATTTCCTTAATGATAATAGAACTATTATATTTTGGAAGTTCATCATCAACAGTGTTCTAAGAATTAGCACGTAGATGAATTGGATATAAAAGATTCGATTTTTTTTTAAAAGTCGATCTACATAGTGCCTAAACTGCCTATGTATTTGTTTTCTGTAAAACATTTAATTGCCGCCTAGTATTTTATTAAACATCGCTCTTATAAGTATCCACTACTAACTTAATTTAGTTCATCGACGTAAACCATTTTTTTTTTCAGTAAGTTATAGGATATTTTCAACTAGGACAGGACATATCAACCAACATTGAAAGGCGCTGACTATGTGCGTCATTTTTAATTGCTATATTAATAACAAGTTTTTGTATATTATTGTTACAGAATTTGATTTCACCGCTGGGAGACATGATGTGGCTGTTGTAACAAAAGATGCATATGAGAACTGCGTGAAAGAGAAACCCCTCAGCGTCATGATGACTCCTCCGGTCAAAATTATACTAAACACCACCGGACCACAATACTACATCTGCACCTTCGGTGACCATTGCCGCTTTGGTCAAAAACTTGCCATCAACGTAGTTGGTGCTGGTGGTGCTACCACCCCTGCTGCTGGAGGAACCACTCCCACCACCCCAGGAGCCGGGACGACTACTACTACAACACCTACGGCTGGAAGTGCCGCTTCTACATTAGGTGGTGCCTCTTTTTTGGTCGCCTTCGTTTCTGCTGTTGTTGCTCTCTTTTGAGTTAGATTCGATCGATCGGAATACTGAGGAAAGTACGTAGTTTAACATTCATGCATTTTCTTTATGGGAATAAAAATCCTCATTGTAGAGACATATGATAACTAGGTTATAATTTTAAGACTGATTTTCCACATCATCGATATATATATTATATCATATTTCATGGAAAGGTGTGTACATGTCATCTTCTTGATCCAGTTTGTTTAAGTGTTTTCTTGTATTATGTAAACAATTTTGCCTTCTAAGTATATCAATCACTCACGGATCTGAAACATTAACCCATTCTGAACCCATGTTTATAGATTTTATTGAACATATATACACGATCTACGTTTTTTCAATACCAATATGACTCTCTCTCGTGAATCTCTCATAAACCATTAGTCATGGATATTTACGGGAAGACAATTTCCTAATAATGTATATGCTTTAATGTTATCTAATATAAAAATTTATCTAATAAATTGATTACCAAAAAAAAAAGTTATCTAATAAACGCTTAAACTTTGATTAAACGATTTGTTACCGCGAAATCGCGAATACAATAAACCTACTACAGAAGACCAGAAACTTGCACAAGACCTTGACACGTATCCGATTGACGTGAATCAGAAAACCATAAACTTTTCTTCGACAAGCAATGACATTTTTCCCTTAATAATTTAAGCATGATAACTTCCAATGGTTATAGCAAAGTCTTTGGTAATTTCAGTGCTTCTTTACTCTTGTTGTTTCTTTCTTATCAATCTTGATTTAACTTCAAATCAATTTATTTCACTCACTCTTCTTTGCCTTGTTCAAAAACGCGGGCGCCTAGCCGATTAATCGGCCGACTAGGCGCTCCGCGCAACCCCACCTCCCCGACTATGACCAAACCGGTGCAGTAAATCGGACTACCATTTAATCGGTCAAAATCCGACTAATCGGTCAAAATCCGATTAATCGGTTTTGAAATCCGATTATTATCAAACAAAAGTTTGGACTGTATTTTTAAAGTTTAGCCATGTTAGAAGCCCACTTAACAAATTAAAATCTAAGACCTTAACATGTATTTATAAGTGACTTGAAGACTTCTCCTACTCCTATATTACCGATGTGGGACAAGTTAAGTGATCTTTTAAAATTTTTGTCCTAAATCGCGCTAATTTAAATGGAAAAAAAAAACACACACTGCATATAATTCGAACCCATCACCTCTCGCACCTAACAATTCCAACCGAACCACTGGACTACGATGTTCTTACATGCATAATTCACATATATTTATATATATACATATTTTTATAATTAAAAAATAATAAAAAACTAATCCCCGCGTATATCCCGCTTAATCCCCGATTTTTTGGTAACTCGCGCTAGGCCCGGACTCACCGTCCGACTAGCGCCTAGCGTAGTTTCGAACATGGCTTCTTTGTCAACATGATATCTTCATATTTCGATGTTTCAAAAAAAAAAAAAGAAGAAGATATCTTCATATTTCGATAATTTAATATGTTTGATTAATATAGTGTAGCTACAATATTCGATAAGACCTATATATGGACATAGAGTTCTTGTAATAGCAAGTCTTGGAATGACCAAAGTAAGAACCTGTGAAAGAAGTAGTTATAATTTCTTCTGAGCTCTTGACTTTAAATCTACAAGACTACAAATTGCAACAATTATCTCGCTTCTGTTTAATTTTTTTTGCTACCTAAAAATGGATATTTTCTGCAAAGTGATTTATATGAAAATTGGTCTTTGAAAAAATTTGTTTCTTTTATTTTTTGCTAAAAAAAAAATCTCCATCTTCAGTGCATCGGAAAAATACATATAAGGAAGAGACCAGAGGTTAGAAACAGCAGTTTAACCTATCAAGAGAGAGAGAGACAGATATGATCAAATCAGATGAAAGCAATAAACATCAATCACAGGCAAAGAGTGTTAAGCAAATTAACTAATTATGTTTCTACTTGATTTTTGCGTTACTTCAAAGTTTTATTTCGTGCTAGTGTAAATAGGAGGGAGAATAGAGTTGGCTATGCGACTAAGTGTGATAAGAGAACCACAAAAACAAGCCTTCCATTACTTGCCATCACGAAAGTAGCTTTGTTTTCCATCTCAAACTGTCAAAGTCTCACTTCACCTATGGATTAATGAAACACGTTCTCTCTCTCTCTCTCACCAATGTTCCTTTTAGACCAATGCTCCTCCTTTTCTTCTCCATATAAACCACATATACTCGCCTCCATATCTTAACAATTTCTCATAGCAAACCCTAAAACAGAGAAAAGAGAGCTAGAGAGAGAAAGATGGGAAGAGGGAAGATAGAGATAAAGAGGATAGAGAACGTAAACAACAGAGTTGTGACGTTCTCAAAGAGGAGGAATGGGTTGGTTAAGAAGGCGAAAGAGATCACAGTTCTGTGTGATGCAAAAGTTGCTCTCATAGTCTTCGCAAGTAATGGTAAGATGACTGATTATTGTTGTCCTTCCATGGATCTTGGTGCTATGTTGGACCAATTCCAGAAGTTATCTGGCAAGAAACTATGGGATGCTAAGCATGAGGTACTAACTCTCTTTTTATATAATCTAAAGTTTCTTAGTCTCAAAAATATTATATGCCAGAATCATGGGTTTTCAATTTCTTTGCCGAAAACATGTCAGGAAACCCATGAATTTTCAACCCTAGATACAGATCTACTTTAGTGTTTTTGTCTCAAGAACAAATACACACAATACAGGACATTTTTAAAAAAAAAAAAAAAAAAAAGAACAAATATTCTGTGTTTTTTTTTAACCACAGATATTCTGTGCTAAATATCATGAAACGGGGTTATTTAATTTTATTTTCCCAAAACATGTCAAAAAGGAAAACCTCTCGAACCCTAAATGCAGATCTACAAAGTTTTCTTTGTGTGTCTAGCCTTCCAGCCTCTTTATTGATTCTCTTGTACTCAACAAGACATGGAGCCACGAAACATGGAAGTTATTCTCTTCTTTCCATTGTTTTTATTTTATTCATGCTTAATTTGTAGGATCTTGAATATATTGTAGAGAATATATCTAAATGTATTCACCAACTGTGTTTTGAAACAACCAAGACAAAATCTTAGAGAGAGCTAGTTAGATCTGTGAGTGATTCCATTTTAAGGTGTGAGGTTAGCGAGAGGAAATTTGGGATGTGATATAAATACTAATGTCTGAACAGTTTACTGATTTTACATGTGTGATTGAAAACTGGGAAATACTCTTTAATTACTCTTTAAAACGACTGATTTTACTCCAAATATTATTAATTAGTTCTGACAATCATAAGCTTAGTTCCAACAAATTGAATATATCTTTATAAAATAAGCAGCATACAGAGGGTTGTATACCATTTAAGTTTTTTTTTTTTTTTTTACGAACGGCTACCATTTAAGTTATTGTTATGTGTATGTGTATGTGTATGTATGTGTATACTTTTTACATATATGATATCACTCACTATATATATGTTGTGCATAAAACATGAAAGGCTTCTCATGAATAACCAGATTTCTTCAATAATTTTGTGAGACATATATTTATGTTTAGTGTTTTGTCATTATTTGGTGTCCAGAACCTCAGCAATGAGATTGATAAGATCAAAAAGGAGAATGATAGCTTACAACTGGAGCTCAGGTCAATCTCCACCCTACATATTTTCATATATTTTAAAAAATAATATTTTTATATATTTACATAAGTATTTATAAAACAGCTAAATAAAAAAAAATCTTTGAAATATCAGCATGAATGATAAAATGCATAAAAACTGTGATCAATACAGGCATTTGAAAGGAGAAGATATACAGTCTCTCAACTTAAAAAACCTGATGGCCGTAGAGCACGCCGTTGAACATGGCCTCGACAAAGTCCGAGACCACCAGGCATGTATACATTCATACGCATGCACATTAATCTATATAAAAATATATAAATCAAAATCCACAATTAACTCTTAACTTGGTCTGCTTGGCACAGATGGAGTACCTTATGACAAAAAGGAGAAATGTGACCATATATAACCGATTTTGTACTTTACTATCGAGCTTTCTGGTTTAAATATATATATTGATGTTTATATCAAAAAAATTTGTGGGCAGGAGAAAATGATGGTAGAGGAGAATCGGCAACTCAGTTTCCAGCTGGTATATATAAATGATAGTCATTTATTCATTAAGCCCTTGATTTGGTTTGAAACTATATATTGGTATGTTAATGTGTGCTTGAGATATATGGATATGGTTTGGAAATTGCAGCAACAGCAAGAGATGGAAATAGCTAGCAACGCAAGAGGAATGATGATGAGAGATCATGATGCGCAATTTGGATATAGAGTTCAGCCGATTCAGCCAAATCTTCAGGAAAAGATTATGTCTTTGGTCATCGATTGATCATATTTGAGATTAGTAAATCTCATGACCAATCTACTATCTATCTCTGGTCCTTTAAATTGTCTTTATAATTGTGTGTCCCTTCAGTCTCGAGCCACATATATACTCTCTATCCTACTTTTTTTACTTAAGCTTATATGTGTGTTGCTTGCTTATGAACTCTATGTGATTGGTTGTGTTGTATGCTTCAACGTTTAAAACTAGTTGCTTTTGTGTTAAAACTAATGATTCCTTGTTGAGTTACAATCCGGTTTTATTCTTACGGAGACTGACACCCGTCACCTCCAATCCGGAGAACAGCGGGCCACCAACAATATCTCGTATAATTAAAGCCCATATACCCAATTACACTCACCCAAAGCCCAAATAAAAATCCGAATAAAAAGTCCAGTAGCACCAAATCCGTCCAAATATCATATACTCATCTGTCTCACCTGCAAGGGGCAAATGAGGGGTGAGTAACGGGGAAGTCACTCAGTGAGGTATGGGATACTAAACCCGAAGTCCATGGACCCGGACAGAGCACTCCGAATAAATATAATTTAATC
>NC_027756.1:45332696-45335166 GCF_000695525.1 Brassica oleracea var. oleracea | reverse complement strand
GTGCACACTCGCTGCCCACTAACAGGCCAAAACACTACCGAAAAGGTGCTCGGTTCATACACACACCGAACAAGTGCTCGGTAACACACGCCCGTAGACGATTTATCGACCTCCTGGGTTACGCGTCAACCGGTCGACTATAGCTGGTCGTAACCTCCACACAATCCGGCATACAGAAGTCTGTCTCTGTATCCGTCTCAAACAATCACATAACTCCTAATAAAAGAACTATTTTTATTTACCAATTTTAAATGAAACAATCATTGTTGAATCCTCTAACACCCTACTTCCGGTTTAAGCAAATAACCTAAAAACTAAACAAGCAATAATAGACTCGATTTCACACAGACGGAAACACATTAGAAATAAATTATACTTATTCAAGGTCCTAAGCCGTGTAAGAGGAATTCGAGAAAAGATCCTCACCTTAGCAAATATTGGATATAGCTCATCAAAAGCTCGGGAACGATCTCGCCTAACATCACTTTAAAAGATTCCAACCTAATCATGGTGTCGAGCGAAACTTGTTCCATAAATCTTTGTACGCCTTATTTTAAAATGATGGGCAACTAACTCCAGGTTGGCATAAGATTCACTACACCTAAACACATGCAAAGACACGTTTAAGGTCTGTGGTATATACGTTACTTGTGGCACAAGTAACAAAGGAGGCAACACTTAGCTAGATAACGGTTGATGACGGTGGCTGGTACGATCTCTGGCTATCACGACTCTCTGGAGACATGACTGCCTCCTCCAATGGCTTGCGACTAACAACAGTGTGGATCTGATCGGTGCGGCGGTGGTGAGACGGTGGCTCCGTCTTTGTGCGCCTCCTCCTCACGTCATATATACATCTCTCGAGTTCGATGCGAGACAACAACACGTGAGACGTTTGACCAGTGATGACGAGGCTCTCTCTCTCTGACATGGCGTGATAGCTCCAAGACAACGGGGAGAGCCGGTGGTGGCATCGCGGTGCATCAGATTTTTGGAGGTGAACAATGGTTTAATTGGAGGTGTGCGGCTAGGTTTCGTCAAAGGTGGAGAGGTATACGACTTATATATCTCTTTGGTTTATTTCAAATGGTTTGGTTTAGAGAATAATTAACCAAACAAATTTCTAAATCTGGTTTAGAGAAACCGGGTCGTTACAGAGACTTTTTGTTTCTTAACGACCTTTTTTGTTTGTTGAAAATATATAACTAGCTTCTGTGTTAGAATGTTCTCGGATCACATGTAGGGATTAATATAATGTGTTGATGACCATTATTTAGTTAGTGGGAATTTAAGCTGTATAATGTGATTAGGTTTTAGGCTAAGTTAATCCTCTTATTCTTTGGGGGACTTCGGATGCTTCATATCCTACTAGCTAGATCCTTTAACACTCTTTGCCAGTGATTGATGTTTACTGCTTTCATTTGTTTTAATCATTTCTGTTTCTCTCTCTTGATAGGTTAAAGATATTTATGTAAACTTTTTATGCATTTAAGATAGAAAAAATTACTAGAATGTATAAGAAAAATTGGTTTATTAATAGAGTGTTATACATCTTTTAAAAATTACTATAGTGTTTGGATACCCTTAATAAATGACAATAAGGGCATTTGATTAGTTTTTTTTAATTGAAATTATTTTTAAACAATAAATCCACATCACTAATTAAATATCCACATCAGTAATAGAGAACAATCAATCATCCCTTTAATTACATAACGTTATAAAAAAACACAACAACACAGCACAACTTCGTCAAAGAACTAAAGGAACCCTAACCGCCTCTTCCCTGAAATCGTCATCGACATTGTGTTTACTCCGTCTTCCTCGAACTAACTCTCTGTCTTGTCTTCTCTAATATCATCTTCCCCGAAATCGTCGTCTCCAATCGTTTTTACGAAATATTTTTCGCTGTAATCGCCCGAAATCATCTTCTCTGCTGCGTTTTTCGAGTTTGTGGCTGAGTTTTAATTTATGTTGTGGCTGAATTACTTTTCTTTTACGGCTGGTTTATATATGCAGTTTGGTTTATATATGCAGTTGTGACTGAGTTACTTTCCGCCAATCTCCGAAAACCTAGCTATAAGAAGTGTGCATTCCGAGGAGAAAAGACAAATACATTCCAAAAAACATCCAGATCGACAATTGTGGGATGTATTTAATTAAGTTTGTTTGTGATTTCATACCCATATTTGGATAATCTAATTTTTTTTCAGATCTGAGTGGAAGAGAAAATTGAACAAAAAGAAAATGAAGGAGATGAAAAGAAGTGACAGATTCAGCAGAGACGACACAGAGGAGTTCATTGAAGCTTGGATACATGGATGAATACCAGAATGGTGCAGAAAGCCTGTATTTTTGGTTTTCTATGTAAAAAACATAACTCACCCATGTATTGTGTGTTTGATTTATGCTATGTTTACACTACTCAGCCGTGTCGTTTATATATCTCAGCCGTGTCGTTTACATAACT
>NC_027756.1:45329456-45332269 GCF_000695525.1 Brassica oleracea var. oleracea | reverse complement strand
GTTTATAGTTTAGAGTTAAACTCAAATTTTAATCATTTAAAAAATAATAATCTTTAATTTAAAGTTCCATTTTAAATTTTGATTTAAACCCGTAACTACATTTTTTAAATTTAAGCATTTTTAAAAAAAAATTGAAAAGAACTAAAATTACAAATTATATTGTTTTTTTCATGACCATTGATTGATTTTAATCTAAGGGTTTAATATTTTCAATATAAAATAATAAGATTTTATAATGTTTTAAAATTTAAACTACAAATATTAAATATTAAATATAAAATTATAAAGTTAAATATTTTCAAAACATTATCTCAAACCATATCTATTTCGAACCTTTAACCCTAAACCCTGAACCACATACTTTGACCTATACCATAAACATTAAACTTCAAACTTTTAAAAAAAATTAATTAATCATCTACCATAAATTCTAACTACAAATGTTAAGACTCTAATATTTTTGTTATTTAAAAATATAATCTTAAATCTTAAATCGAAACCCAAAACACTATATACCAAACCCTAAACTCACTCAGTTATATACCCTAAACTTTAAACTTCATATTTAAACCATACATCAAAAAATCAACATATAATCATAAAATCCAAGTTTTAAAATTTAAAGTTTCATCAAAAAATATACTTTAATATAAAATATAATTTTAACCACCAAAATTAAAACATTAACCATTGATTGTTTTAATCTAAGGGCTACAAATCCATCTAGTGGTTATCTTCTAACTTCTTTCTCATTGGTTAGATTTTTTAGTACAAGGATTACAATTCTTGACCCTTTGATTAGTTTTGATCTAATGGTTTAAAGTGCACTTTTTCTTCACTTTCTCTCTTCTATTTGACGTCTCATTCTCCTCTTCTCTTTCCTTCGGGAGTTCTTTACAGTTCCAGATCTCCTTCATCTCTCTCACTTTCTGTCTTGCAAACAAGAGAGATTCATACATTATCATTCATTTCTTATGCCTTAGTATATTTGGTTTGTAAATCTTAGAAGTGAGAGAAGAAGAAACGTCAAAGAAGAAAAGAAGATTGTCATAGAAAAAAAAAGTGTCGAAGGAGACTGGTCTTCGCCGTCGTCACGGATATTGAGCTCGTCGCCATATATACTTGCCGATGTCGTCCTTGTTTCTGTTTCTCAGATCCATTTTTGCCGGTCTCCACCTTCACCGTAGTCGCCACTACCACGCTTGTCACCACACTGGTCACCTCTCTCTCTTTCAATCTCTTTCGCTCTTTCTTTGTGTTTTGAATTTGTTCTTGTTGCTAGAAGGTGGATAAGGCATATGAGCTTGATGGTGGAGGAGATAACAAAACCGTTGTGTGGCTTGAAGACATCAGAGCTCTCGTGGTAACGAGACTGCGGTGGCGAAGGAAGAAGACAATAATGACCTCCCGGCTCTCGTGATATGGAAGAAACACGCGGTAGTTTAGTTAGGTTTAGATTTTGTCGACACGGCTGCAAGCTTTTTTGTTTCTAGGTTATACATTAGGGTTGGTTTATAATTAAACTCAGCTGTAACGTATGTATAACTCAGCTGTACGTGTGCATAATTCAGCCGTAACGTATCTGAATGGTATAAACCAATCGTAACTTTCCTATAACTCAGCCGTTAAATGTAATATGTTTCGCGACGTTTCGTATTTTGGGCGGGAAAAAAAAATTTGGGCGGGAAAAAATCATTCCTTCAACTCTGAATACAATATTAAAACTTTAATATTTTCTTTAATTTAAACCTCAAAATCTAAACTATAGAACTATAAAGTTATAAAAATTATAAAGTTTATTTTTTGAACACAATATTAAAACTTTAATCTTTTCTTAAATTTTAACCTCAAACCCAAAATTATAGAACTATAAAGTTATAAAAATTATAAACTCAGTCGTAACGTATGCATAACTCAGCCGTAATTTGATTATAACTTAGCCGTAGCGTATGCATAACTCAGCTGTAAAGTATGCATACCTCAGCCGTAACGTATCTGAATGGTATAAGCCATCCGTCCTATAACTCAGCCGTCAAGTGTAATTTGTTTTGCGACGTTTCGTATTTTGGGCTGGAACAAACTCATTCCTTCAACTCTGAACACAATATTAAAACTTTAATATTTTTCTAAATTTGAACCTCAAATCCTAAACTATAGAATTATAAAGTTAATCATTTGAAAAAAATATTAAAACTTTAATCTTTTCTTAAATTTGAACTTCAAACCCTAAAATTTTAAAGTTATAAAAATTATAAACTCAGCCGTAACGTATGCATAACTCAGCCGTAACGTAAGGATAATTCAGCCATAACGTATGTGTTGGAGACTTAATGTATGAACTAAAGTTATCATATTCAGATGACGCACCATCTGAGTCATCAAACATAAAACTCAGCTTTCAAATTCATCATCTTCTTCGTCTTCGCTCATTTTCTTACTTTTTTTATTCAACTCTCTTCTTTTCTTACAATTTACGGGACTTAGCTTCTTCATCTCTCTCTTTGAGTCTTTTTTCTTCTGCAAGACGACGAATCCAATGAGAGAGGGAGCCGCAGGATATAGGACCGCCATACATGAAACTGGAGGAGAGGAAGCTTCTTCTTTAACCGATCATCATCGAAAACGATGACGACTGTAGTAGATCTGTCTCAGATTTTCAATTTTAAAAAATCTATGTTTTCGGACCCAGTTGCGGAAACAATAATTACCTGAACCATAAGATCTCAGATAAAGATAAAGAATAAGTTGAAGAAGATAGACAAAGAAGATGAAGAATGAAGAATAACATAGACCCTTATTTTATTGTTGTAACA
>NC_027756.1:45328982-45329347 GCF_000695525.1 Brassica oleracea var. oleracea | reverse complement strand
GAAACGTGGATACTATTTCAGTAATTAATCTTTCGCTAATAAATCAGCTGTAATTAGGATGAAAAATCTTAAGTCAGCCATATCGTCAAATAAATCAGCCGTCAAACAAATGATATTCTAGTAATTAATTTTTCGCTAATAAGTCAGCCGTAGATAAGTTGAGTTTACTATTAATTCATCCAATGACGGCTGATTTAATATAACTCAGCCGTAACAACATCTCATAAGTCGGCCGTAAATTTAATAACTCAGTCAGTCGATGTTCATTAACTCAACCGTGGAAACATAACTCAGCCGTGTCTTAACTACAACTCAGCCAAATTTTACAGAAATCAAACCGCCGATGTATAAGTCAGTCGTATCTT
>NC_027756.1:45328044-45328716 GCF_000695525.1 Brassica oleracea var. oleracea | reverse complement strand
TAATGACATTCTTGTAAATACGTTTTTTCTCATAACGTAAAAAAAGGCACGCTTGGTATTTATAAAAAATCCAGTAATAAAAAAAAGATTTGTATGGTTTTAATCAATTGTCTTAAAATATTGTATATTCGAGTAAACTTACCTATAAGATAATAGTAGTTTCTGGCAGTCTCTTATCCGCCAACTCATGCATGAGGCCATGAGGGTGTGTAAACCCATTGGGTCCAATTGGGACAATTATCTAACTTCTTTTCTCATAAAAAAAAACACTAGTTGATTTGCTTTCCTAATCACTGTCTGAGCAAATCATTCGTTGCAAGCGAATCATGCATCGCCGAATACTTCATTTTCTGTATTTTATATATGTCATACATCAGTTGCAAACAAATAAATACAGAAGAAAGAAACATCAAATTTGTTACGAAAGTCAAAAAAAAAAACCGGCAGCCACCGCAATTGTTGAAAATATAAAGATGTAGGGTCCGCTACACTATTTGCACAGTAAATTTCTTTCTATATATACGAACGTTTTCGTTCATTTGTAATCGCACCTCAACCTTCTCTTCTCTCTTTAATAAACTTTCTCTATCAGTGTTAAAAATTCTACGGGTATAAATTTTGCTCCTATTTAAATTCATGCGAAACAATAAAATACCAGTTCTTTTTATAACA
>NC_027756.1:45313514-45324689 GCF_000695525.1 Brassica oleracea var. oleracea | reverse complement strand
AAACACATCCATAACATTGGGATGCGCCATCAGAAGGATCTATGACTGTTCATTCGAGGGGGAGCTTATGTAGTTGTACTCTTTTTACCTTACTATGGTTTTTCCCATTGGGTTTTCCTGGAAAGGTTTTTAACGAGGCAACAAAGACGTTAAGCGAGAGCGGATAGTGACACCGGCCCCCAAGGGGGAGTGTTACGAAAGTCAAAGAAAAAAGCAGCAGCCACCGCAATTGTTGAAAATATAAAGATGTGGGGCCCGCTGCATTATTTGCACAGTAAATTTCTTTCTATATATACGAACGTTTTCGTTCATTTGTAATCGCACCTCAACTTTCTCTTCTCTCTTTAATAAACTTTCTCTATCAGTGTTAAAAATTCTACGGATATAAATTTCACTGTTATTTAAATTCCTGCGAAACAATAAAATACCAGTTCTTTTTATAACAAAATTATTATTTTTCGTGTAGTGCTCTCTCTCTTATTAAATGAATAGAATGACATTTTCTAATTTCTATAATATCATGGAACTTTGGGGGCCCACACGACCGCACAACATCGAGATTGTTGAAGCAAGTTGAACAGCCGAAGATAATTGAGCCACTTGTGTTGATATCTTTCTATAAACTCATTCGATTTATACTAATCTCATTTTTTACAATGTTAAATGCTGAAATCCATTAGAATAGACACTGAGAGCGTAATTTTCTACCACTTTAAACATTGAAGTTTTTTTAATAGTACTTTAAACCTTCAAAGTGACATTTTATCATAATAAACTTCAAAAGACGTTTTTTTGTTCATAGACGACCGGTACTGTTCATTTTATAGGTCAAAATAATGACGTGTCGGTTTCTTTTAAAAATAAAAATAAAAAAATACAGAAAAATTCGAATGAAATTAGAAAAAATTCAAAACAAAATTTTAAAAAAATCTAAAAATTCAAAAAACATAAAAATTAAAATTTCAAATTCAAAAATAAAATAAAATTTTTAAATTTTTAAAATAAGATCTAAAATTAAAATGTCAAATTTTTAAAAAAGAAAATAAAATTCTAAAATTCTAAAAATTATAAAATAAGATCTAAAATTAAAACTTCAAACTTAAAAAATTAAAATTATAAATATTTAACCAAAAAAATTATATTTATTTTAAAATTCCATCCAATGAAAGTGACTGTCACTTATAATGATATCAAAACTTGTCACCATCAAAAACACTATATCAAAACTTGCTACCATCAAAAAAATTTTTTTTGATAATCCGGATATCCAGACACCTTACATAGCCCGACTAACGCCTAAGTACACTTCGCAGAAAGCATCTCGGGGAGCCGCCAATTTCACTCCATGTTAACTGATGGTGGCCACATGCATGGCTAATAATTCTCTCAAATAGATTATTTTGAGTTTTGTCCCAAAAATATTTTCTAAGAAAGAAAATGACCAAAATGTTTCATTGAAGATGCAAAAGACTTTTATGCTATAAATATATAAATACAAATAAATAAAGAATAAATTTAAATTATTATTTTTTAAATATTTTAGATCTTATTTTAGAATTTTTAGAATTTTTAGAATTTTTTAAATTTTATTTTCGTTTTTAAATTTGACATTTTAATTTCAGATCTTATTTTTGAATTTTTAATATTTTGTTTTATTTTTAAGTTTAAAATTTTAATTTTAATTTTTATGTTTTTTGAATTTTAATTTTTTAAAATTTTTTAAATTTTGTTTTGAATTTTTTATAATTTTTTTTAAAATTTCATTCGAATTTTTATGTATTTTTATTTTATTTTTTATTTTTAAGGAAAAAAAGAAACCGATACGTCATCATTTTAACCTGTAAAATGAACAGTATCGGTTGCCTATGAACAGGAAAACGTCGTTGGAGGTTTATTATGATAAAAATCTTACTTTGAATATTTAAAGTTCTAGTCAAAAAATTTATGTGTTTAAAATGTCAGAAAGTGACACTTTCGATGTTTAAAATGCGATTTTGCCTTAAAGTATCCATCGGCAAACTCTTTACAAGTAAACCTCTTTTTCTGTTTTTTTCTTGCTTCTTTTTTTGTCAACAAACATCTATCTATTTTTAGACTTTTAGTTAAAGAAAATTAGATTTATCTCGTGATAATATATTGATAACCTGCTGACACGATGACACGTACGACGGTCGTGCAAAGATATCTTAAAGCCCTTAAAAAATCTTTGAATCTCTCTCGAGTTTCGTCAACATGCGGACCAATTGGAACTTCTTTAAACCGGATGTTACAGCATATATCCTACGTGGCAACCTAATACTTGATTTTAACTTGTCAACGGACAAATCTAACTTTTAATCTTAGTTATTTGTTCTTACAGAATCTAACTTTTAATCTTAGTTACTTTTAATCTTTTAATCACCTGAAACATGTTGAATAATCAATACTGTGATTTACAAAAGCAAATACAATTAATATACGTCTTGCACGATACAAAAAGAAATCAAAAGATGCGTGTTAAAGGAGTATTACCTATTTAATAAAAAAAAAAAATAATTAAAATACGGTGGAATCGGATAAATAGTTAAAGACTGAGAGAAACTTGTAAAAAAAAACTCAGCGGCAACGAAGAAAAGAGAGAGAGAGAGAAAGAAAACAATGGCATCACAAGGATGTTTCAATGGAATTAACAGTATAAAAAGGGTTCATCCTCTGTTTCACTCTCTCACATATCGTTTCTCTTCTTCTTCTTATCTTCAATTGAAATCAAAACCTCGAGCTCGCATTCTCTCATCACAGCTTCATCTGTCTTCTGGTATTGCATCTTCTTCATTCTCTCTTATATTCAATAGTTAGATTCCACGTCTAACAGCCTCGTTCTTGATACTCCATGTCTTGGATATCGCAGGCATTGTTCTTCACCTTCTCGACGATTCCATTCCTGTTCGTATAAGGTACCGTTTCTCTTTAGATCTGATCCATTTAGACCTCTGGATCTATCTCTGATTATAGAAACTCTTTTGTTTTCTTAAAAATTGAATATTTTAATTCGTCTGATGTTACAGAGAAGCGAGGCAGCTTCGCCGTTGAAGAGGAGTTACAGAGAAAAGGAAGAAGAGATGACGATTAAACCGGCGGTTCGAATCTCCGACGGGAATCTAATCATCAAAAACCGTACGATTCTAACCGGTTTACCGGACAATGTCATCACGACGTCAGCATCAGAGGCCGGGCCGGTCGAAGGAGTCTTCCTCGGAGCTGTATTCGACACAGAACAGAGTAACCACATCGTACCGATCGGTAAGCTTCACGATTCCCGGTTCATGTCTTGTTTCCGGTTCAAGCTCTGGTGGATGGCCCAGAGAATGGGCCAACTGGGGCGTGATATTCCTCTAGAGACGCAGTTCCTATTAACCGAATCAAACAGTGGGTCCCACCTGGAGCCTGACGGCGTTGACGGCGACGAAACCAACCAGAAACTCTACACCGTCTTCTTGCCGTTAATAGAAGGCTCGTTCCGTTCGTGTCTACAAGGAAACGTTAACGACGAGGTGGAGCTCTGTTTGGAGAGCGGCGACTCCGACACTAAAACGTCGTCGTTTACTCACTCTTTATATATTCACGCCGGCACTGATCCGTTTCAGACGATAACGGACGCTATCCACGCCGTTAAGTTGCATCTCAAGAGTTTCCGTCAACGTCACGAGAAGAAGCTCCCGGGGATCGTCGACTACTTCGGGTGGTGCACTTGGGACGCGTTTTACCAGGACGTTACTCAAGAAGGCGTCGAAGAAGGGCTTAAGTCTCTCACCGCCGGAGATACGCCGCCAAAGTTCGTCATCATCGACGACGGTTGGCAGTCCGTCGAGAACGACGACAACCCGGTTGAGAACCCGGTTTTCCGGTTAACCGAGATCGAAGAGAACGCAAAGTTCAAGAACAAGGACGATCCAAAACAGGGGATCAAGAACATAGCCGACATAGCTAAAAACAAACACGGTCTGAAGTACGTTTACGTGTGGCATGCGATAACGGGTTACTGGGGCGGGGTACGACCCGGGGAGGAATACGGGTCTTCAATGAAGTATCCGATGGTGTCAAAAGGTGTGGTGGAGAACGAACCGACGTGGAAGACTGATGTTATGGCGGTTCAAGGGTTGGGTTTGGTTAACCCCAAGAACGTGTATAGATTCTACAATGAGCTTCATAGTTACTTGGCTGCTGCTGGTGTGGACGGTGTGAAAGTGGACGTGCAGTGTATATTGGAGACTTTGGGTGGTGGGTTAGGTGGTCGGGTCGAGTTAACGCGTCAGTATCATCAGGCTCTTGATTCCTCTGTTGCTAAGAACTTCCCTGACAATGGTTGCATTGCTTGTATGAGCCATAACACAGATGCTCTCTACTGGTAAGTCTTCGCATTATCTTTTACTCCTTCCGTTTTGTAATAGATGACTATGCATTAGAATTGTGCACAAAAATTAATAATCTTTTTACATTTTCTATTTAAAAATATCATCAATTATTCTCATAAAGCAAACTGTATAAAACAATTTGTTATATAATATAAAAACTTATATATTTCGCACTGAAAATGAAAACATTACATAATCAGGAAACACAAAATTTATTCTAAAACATAAATATTAAAAACAGAGAGAGTATTATTTTTTTTTTTAATTTGATCGGTGGTGATGCAGCTCCAAGCAAGCAGCTGTGATTAGAGCATCAGATGATTTCTACCCACGTGATCCGGTGTCTCACACCATCCACATTGCCTCGGTTGCATACAACAGTGTGTTCTTGGGAGAGTTTATGCTGCCTGACTGGGACATGTTCCACTCCATGCACCCTGCTGCAGAGTATCATGCCTCCGCTAGGGCCATTAGTGGTGGACCTATCTACGTTAGGTAACAGATCTCTCAAAAATCCATTAGTGATTGCAAACTCAACACTGTTTACTTATTTGTTTGTCTCTCTCTGTTCTTCATTAATAGTGATGCTCCTGGAAAGCACAACTTCGATCTTTTAAGAAAGCTTGTGTTGCCTGATGGATCCATCCTTCGTGCTAGATTGCCTGGTAGACCAACTCGTGATTGTTTGTTCACAGATCCTGCTCGAGATGGTGTCAGGTAATAAGCAGATTGGCTTATAAAGATAAGTAGTCTGTGTTGCTTATTTTCTTACTTGTGCATTGTTTGGTTTCAGCTTGTTAAAGATATGGAACATGAACAAGTACACTGGAGTCCTTGGCGTGTATAACTGCCAAGGAGCTGCTTGGAGTAGCACAAAGAGAAAAAACATATTCCACCAGATGAAAACTGATTGCATCACTGGCTCCATTCGTGGTCGTGATGTGCATTTGATATCCGAAGCCTCCACCGATCCAGCGACCTGGAATGGAGACTGTGCTGTTTACTCTCAGAGCAGAGGCGAACTCAGCGTTATGCCATACAACGCCTCTCTCCCGATCTCATTGAAGATCCGTGAGCATGAGATCTTCACTGTGAGTCCTATTAATCATCTGGCTACTACGGATGGTGTCTCGTTTGCTCCGCTTGGCCTTGTGAACATGTACAACTCGGGAGGAGCTGTCGAGGGACTTAGATATGATGGTGAGAAGATGAAAGTGGTGATGGAAGTTAAAGGATGTGGTAAGTTCGGAGCTTACTCATCGGTTAAGCCTAGTAGATGCGTTGTTGAGTCAAGTGAGATCGCGTTTGAGTATGACGTCTCATCTGGTTTGGTCACTTTTGTGTTGGACAAGATGCCTTCAGAGGCCAAGAGATTACATGTGGTCGAAGTTCAGTTATGAAAATCTTAGCTTGTGACTTGTAAGAGTGATTCAAACAATATTCATTACATTACATTACATATAAACGGTTTGGTTATTGTTGTAGCTACTTTTGGTGTTGTATTCAGTCTAGTTATTCAAGTAATTTGATTTTCAATAAGTTTTAAGATGATTTTAGATAAATTGAGAATTTATTTTAGTTGTAGTTAAACCATTTCAAAATCTCTAAAACCATCAATATTATTTTTAAGCTGCATTAAAATACTCTAAAATCACTAGAGCCATTATAAAATTTACAGCTTATTTTTTTCAATAACAATGAATTTTGAAGTAATTTATCAAATAACAAATTTAATACCACCTACATTTAGAAAAATCATATTTAAATAACAGTCTATTTGTAATTTAAATGTTTACCTTTTCGTTGTATACCAATATTTAATCCCTAAAGAATCTTAAAAAAAAACAGAGTATGTAAAATCACAAATGCAACCCAATGTTTAGCCTTCTCAACCAGACGGAGTGAAAAAGCATCCTAAGCATGTCAAACGGTTGAGACGGTCTATTGATAACGAAATGTCTCTGTACCTGCAAGACTCTTCTCTGCAACACCAAGTAGCGTCTCCCTGACACGTTCTTTAGTATGGTTTTAATCTCCGGGATCTTCTCAGAAGGGATATGAATGGTGAACTTACTCCAATCAAGAACGTCTGAGAAGGGCAATGCGTAGTGATCAGAGATGATGACTGGGACGCAGCCTAAGTTAATGGATGCAACGATCCTAGGGCTAGCCACTTCGTAGCCGCTAGGACAGAGACAGAACCTTGCCTTGGACATGAGTTTGAAGTAGTCTTGGTTTTTGGGTAAATACTCGTGGACTTGGACCTCCTCGTCTTTGTCTTTCCAGTGCTTTAGTAGAATCTTGCGGATGTAACCGTGTGAGCCGCCTGCGAAGAAAGCAAGGATGGGCCGGTCATGGCCGGAAGAGCTGGATAAGTGAGGTGGGCCTAGGTGGCCCCCGGGGATGTTGATCTCCGGGATTGAGACATCTCGTTGGGGCATGAAACCTTCTGATGTGTTGGCGTTGCATAGGACTCTTATCATGTTTTTCAACATTTCAGGGTTCGATCCTGAGACGTCTGGTGCCTGCAAGACATCTTACAAGTGTTACGTTATAATAATCATTCATTACTAACAAAATATAATGCCACATTTCTATCACATTTCCAAATTATTATTCATGCATAATCTTAACCTATAGTGTGAGAATAATAGCTCAATGTTACTTGTGAATTATAATAATAGAGAGAGTGAAAGAAAACGAACCCAATCATGGCAAGAAACGAAGAAATGGTCGGCTCCGTGGCTTCTATTCCAATAAGGATACTTGTGAGCCACGACATTGACGTAGTCAAGAAACACATTGTGAAGTTGTTTTCTGGAGTAGGTCACGAGCGGCCGGTATAAGTAATGAACGACGTTGGCGATGCTTACGGGAATGAGGAAGGTGTGAGCCTCGTCCGGGTGGCTAGCCGCGAATGGGCTCATAGCTCTCTCGATCTCGTCCATGAACTGGCCTTCTATGCTATAGATGCTGTTCATTGGACCCATGTGCACTAACGGTATCTCTCCTTCTCTATACACCCACACTTTAAATTTCTTCTCCATCTCTATATGGCTTCTGCACAATTTCATAAAGAAAGTTTTAGTTGGTTTGGGCTGTACTAGTTCGTAGAAAATATAAATTTATTAAGTAACAAATACTTATTTGTTGTCTCAAATTAGCATTCAAACAAAATTGGAATAACTGGATTTTTCACAAGTGTGTGTGTTTAAGATAGTTAACTCAGAAAGTAAATAAATGTGTACTTTTGAGTGATTAACTTAGATCTTTTTATAAAATAACAGAGGGATGTGACTACAAATCACAAAGTAGGCTTTAAGTGTGTGCTACGTTTCCTTAGCCGCCGATTATTGTGACTGAGCATAGTATTTCACAGATACAATGACTACATGCTACTCCCTCCATTCTTAAAAGATCTATGTTTTAAAATTTTCACACTTTTTAATAAAATATATTAAAATTTAGTTATAAATGCATAGTTTTTTGTAATTTTATATTTCTTATATTTTTAAACCAATAAAATTTTAAAAAATGCAATTAATATTCTTGAACTTCACAATTTCTCATTATTAGTTAACAAAAATTACATTAAAAATATAAAATATATATCTTTTTGAAACAAAAGTTTTTACTAGAATATGGATCTTTTAGGAGCGGAGGGAATATTAGACCATGAAATAAACCCATATAAATGAAACTAACCACTTAGCCTATAAATTTACATTTATTAACTAAAGAGCATGATGTTTACGTAATTATTTATAGAGGTTTAATTTGCATTTGGATTTGGGGAAACCTTCATTTTCGAATCGGAGTTTTAGTTTTTATTGTATACATTACCTGTACTTGTGTGCACAAAAGAAAACAAGCGTATTTACTTCAAAATAAGATCTACTCCATTACTATTAGTATGGATACTTATATGTACATCAATCTCGAGTCTACCGAGATGTGGAGATCTAAGCGACGGTGATGAATTCAAATGATACCCAATCGCTTCGTTTCCCAAAGCAAACGAGTAAATAAATACACCAAGAAAATCGAATTTGTACGTTTTCCTCTAGAACATATTCAACCTTTATGAATATTTTGGTAACAAATTGGTAAGAAAAATGATTTTTTTTGTAAACTGGATTTGTTACATATTTTCAGTTTACAAATGCAATGTCAATTTTGAACCTATCTTCTTTTTTTTCGCCAACACTTTGAATTTATCTTTTGAAGTTCAAATGAGAACTAATTAAGGAGCTAAACATGTGTCTAATTAAATGGAAATTCTTGGTGTTATTGTTTCAAAATGAAATAGTTTTGAACACTTGTGAACACACCTGATTTCATATTATTTGAAAATCTACAAATTAAATGAAAAGAGTAAAACGACAATTATTTAAAATTTAAACTGTTAAAGTACCAAATATAATAAATCATAATCTATTTTTTAAAATATATTTTAATTATTTCCTAATATTATATTTGAAAACTTTTGGTTGGGAATGAACTTTAAAAGTGGAAAAAATGAGAGAGGAAAGAAAAGAAGAAACGGAGACAGAAAGGAATGAAACTTACTGATGAAATGCATAAGCGTTTCTGTAAACGGCTCCATGAGGAACAAAGGTTTCTTCATTCTCCGATGCATATTTCTTCGACCTCACAGCCTCATGTATGGCCGCTCTTGATTTCGCTAAACCCTCCTCTATTCCATTCCTCGTCTTTTCTTTCTTATCACAACAAATCATATAATTTTAAAATAAATCCAAAAGGCATTTGAATTATAATAACAAAAACGAGTCCAATTCCAGATATACCTTTTGAGCACTCGGAATTAATGTGAAGTTTGATGAATGACTGCTAAAATCCATGGATAAGAACGGTGAAGGAGACAGTGCGAGTGATGTAGCATCCACGAAAGAGGATAGAGTGTTGGAATATAGGTTTGAAGAAGAGTGATGTTGATAAAAGAGGAGAAGGACAAGAAGAAGAAGAGTTGGTGCTAGAGAGAATCTCATTGGAACAAAATCTGATTGTTTTATATTCTTCTTTCTGATTTACTAGTTTCTTACGATAAGAGGATGGTTAATAACACCTTTGGGGCATGCATGTATAATTTATGAGAGGGAGGAAACTTATCTTCTTCTTACAATATTATTTCATTTAATTCATTATAAATTATTAAATACTAATTAGAGAAATCCAAGTCATTTAAATGACTCGCAAATAAAATCATTTAAGGAGAAAATAAGGTGAAAATGGAAACTAATCAGACTAGGGGGAAAGAAACCGAAGACTAATAGACTGTAACAATGTATTAATTTGTATTTATTGCATTGTAAAATGCTTACCGAATCTGAAGTTCAACGTTTTTTTTTTAATAATTCCGCGTTTGGCAGTGGCTATGTTAACATTAATCATGGCCCTAAGTTTTGCAGTTTATGCTTAAATTTTGGGTCCATTTTAGACCCGTTAGAAGATAAATAACGAAAATTTATGCAACCATGATCAAACTGGTTCGTCTGATATTCAAATGTGAATTGGTTGAGCAACGGTTTTAATCTCACACAAATTTTCAAAAATTAAGGATGCTAAATTTACGCTTAAATTAGTGCTGTGGATTTGACAGTTTAATAAAATGCATGCACCAAATGTCTTTTTTTTTTTTAAGTAAAATGTTAAATATTATACCAATTTTAAGTTTTTGACAGAAGATACAGAGAAGGACTAGTAGCGGAAATTAAACAACAACAGATACTACAGACAACAACCATGGAACGAACCAAGAGCAACACAACACAAGCGATTGAACAGTGTAAATGCGAGACGGGCTCAGACCTTACAACCCGAGAACTAGATGAGAAACCGATTAGTTGCCGCGAGCTACCGAGAGAAGGCCGCCCTCAAACCCTGAATGCTACGGTCCATACCTACAGCTTCCAACAAGAACCCAGAGCGCACCCAAGCGAAGAATCCGAACACGAGTCCAAAGACATCATGGAAGAAGAAACCACCGGCGGTACGAGGAGAAGCCGTAAACCGATGATGCCGTCGTTCAATGGTTTGCGCCGGAGATTACCGCCTCCATTGCATTCCACCGGGACCGTATACACCCATCTAACCGCTACTCCTACAAAGAAGACGGATCGGTAGACAGACGACCCTCCGGAAGAAACAAAACCAACACCATACTTTACACCCGCAGTCCAACTCTCACACCAAACAACCCACTCAAATCGATAAAGCACATGAGACACGAACTGTTACAGCCAGCAATTCAGCAGCTGAACCAGAGGTCGACCCAACACCCTACTCAACCAGCCAAGGCGCCAACCAGGATATACATACACTAAAAAAGCCATATCTTACAAACCAGGAGGGTTTAAATCACGAGTCTAATTTTAATGGATTCTACACTCAAGAAGGAGTCCAGGACAATTGGAATTGGGCCAATATATTCACGGAACAAGAAGTTATGAATTTTACAATTCAGAGGTTTCTCAACCCGCCCATCTGCGAGTACCCGACTTTAGAAGAAGATTCAAGCTCAATTAAGGAGCGAACTGAAGCAAGACCCATCATAGGAGTCAATAGGAGTTTATCAGCTTTCCAGAAAGCCCAAGATCAGGAGAAATGGCCACGGAAATTAGGAGTTATGATCAATTCCCCAGAACCGGCCAAACCGACGTCATCTATGGAAAGTCTCCAACCAATTCAACTTGGTTCGACCCAGAGCTATTTATGGGAACCAGGAGATCATCTTAACCAATCAAGAGGTATACAGAATGTCCTT
>NC_027756.1:45309580-45311834 GCF_000695525.1 Brassica oleracea var. oleracea | reverse complement strand
AAAGATCAGACATGTTCTAGATGTCATAAAAGAGGACACTTTGCTGTAGTTTGCCCTACCAAGAAAGCATTGATAGAAACATCACTAGAAGAGAAAACAGAATTATCTATGAAAAGTGATAGTTTTATTCAATATGATTTATTGGTTCCAAATTCTTGTGTAATGCACTTGTCTTTGTCAAAGGGTGATGTAACAGGAACTAAGGAGCATGAATTCAAAGGAGAGGAGCCACCAGGCGCCACACCTGTGATGGACCAGAAGATGGTTCAAGACACAATGCAGTCCATGTTGCTTAAAGAAGCAAAACCGGTCATAAAAGTATCCCACCAAGGTAAGTTTCAAACACCACCTTTGGATACTAGTACTGACGTGTGTGTTCTTGGTACAGGTAGAACAAATGAAAGCTATAAGCTTATTGTAGTTCCAAAGAAAGAACCAGATCCTAAGCTCAACCATGAACCCACTTCTAAGTGGAAACCGAAATCTGAACAATACATTGTTCAAGTTCCAAAACCTATGGTAAGATTCCTTTTAGATAAGCATGTTCTTAATATTTCAATGACAGATATAATGCACTTGCTTTTTGTCCAGAATGCTGAGAATTTTTCAGGTTGCAAGGAAGAAAGCTTCAAAGAAATCCCACAGGATAATCTTTTGTTGCTAGGAGAATCAAACCCAAAGATGGTCAGAACTGAGCCTACTAGGAGTATGAAGGACCATCCACTGAAGGAGATAAGAAATGACAAAGTCAAAATCAGAGGCATGATCCTATCCTATTTGCTGAAAGAAGAGCCACCTGATGCACAATCCATCCCCAAACCGAAACAATATCAAGGTAAGACCTTAGAATCTCAAAAGAGTATGAAAGCTGACTTGCTCTATCTTGGTGCAGGTTATAAAGTTTCTAGGTCGAAACCTTTTCAAGGGGGAGGGAATGTTACAGCCAGCAATTCAGCAGCAGAACCAGAGGTCGACCCAACACCCTACTCAACCAGCCAAGGCGCCAACCAGGATATACGTGCACTAAAAATGCAATATCTTACAAACCAGGAGGGTTTAAATCACGAGTCTTTCAATGGATTCTACACTCAATAAGGAGTCCAGACCAGACAAAACCAAGACATCCAGGAGACAATATACACGAGCCAGAAGAGTTCTACAACTTCATCCCATGCACCAGCCCACATAGGAATAAGAAGATCCCCATTATCACCAAACTGCCTTATTTGGAGTCTCAAGCATTAAAACTCCAACAGCTCTTTTTCCTTCAGTCTATGCACGACATCAGCACCTTCCAGACCATTAAGAAGATTCCCAGGAAGCTCACTTACCCCCTCAAACCGTCCAGATACAAGGAGGACACCATCTACATTCATTTGGCCAAGATTCTCATCATTAAGCCTCCAACGGCTAGTTTTCAAGGAGCCATCAATTCCTTTGCTTCCAAGTTTATTATTTCGATTTTAATTCTTTCCTTATGTCATTTTATGACTGTTAGAGAGTCCTTGGTCGAGCCTATAAAGCTCTAGTCTTTGTTTCATTGTAAATCACCCATCTTTGAAAGTATTATGAATTATTCAGTTTTTCTAGTTTTGTCAAAACTATTGTTCTAAGTCTTTTGAGTGTGTGAGAAACAACTCTGGAGCAACTTGACTTATCAAAGCCTCCTTTCACAGAGCTTTGTGGCGTCCATCATCCCATCTCCATCCATTAATCGATCTTGAGAGTGATACACATCCAGAAAGACCGGTTCCATCTTCATTCATCTCCCATCCATTGATCCTTGTTGAGAGTGATACACATCCAGCAACAAAGATCCCATCTCCATCAATCTATCCCTTTTCTATTTGTTTTTATTCATATTATCATTTTGATTCATATTCATATTTGTTTCTGTTTGCATTATAAAACTCTAAAAACTCATAAAAATCGGTTCTCTTTGTTTTCAGGTTTAAACCTTGGTTCCACCATTCTATCAATTCGTGGGTTACCCCCCTGTGCCTACAACATTTTGGTATCAGAGCTGAAGCTCCTGAATCAGGATTTTCCTTACCTTCACTTGATCTTTGAGAGTGTTTTCAGGAAGCCATGGTAGGAAAAACACACGGCCAAAGTCAGATGGCCAAACAGAACCAACAGTTGACAGCTTTGCAAGAGATCAATGATCGGATTGCTCTGTTGAGGAAAAGAAATAAGGCACAAGTCCAACGTCCACAGCAAGGAGAAAGGAGATTTGGAGACTCACCAGAGGCTG
>NC_027756.1:45306656-45307406 GCF_000695525.1 Brassica oleracea var. oleracea | reverse complement strand
CAACCAGCCAAGGCGCCAACCAGGATATACGTGCACTAAAAATGCCATATCTTACAAACCAGGAGGGTTTAAATCACGAGTCTAATTTCAATGGATTCTACACTCAATAAGGAGTCCAGAACATTGGAATTGGGCCAATATATTCACGGAGCAAGAAGTTATGAATTTTACAATTCAGAGGTTTCTCAACCCGCCCATCTGCGAGTACCAGACTTTAGAAGAAGATTCAAGCTCAATTAAGGAGCGGCCTGAAGCAAAGCCCATCATAGGAGTCAATAGGAGTTTATCAGATTTCCAGAAATCCCAAGATCAGGAGAAATGGCCACGGAAATTAGGAGTTATGATCAATTCCCCAGAACCGGCCAAACCGACGTCATCTATGGAAAGTCTCCAACCAATTCAACTTGGTTCGACCCAGAGCTATTTATGGGAACCAGGAGATCATCTTAACCAATCAGGAGGTATTCCAGAAGTCCTTTGCTGCACCAGAACCCAGGAGATCAGTTGGTTCAATGGAGAATCACTTAAACCCAACCGGAGCTATTTATGGAAAGATTGGACAATCTTTCGGTTTGATCCTTTCCAAGCAATTCCAATCCAACCAGGAGAACCAGACGACGTCCAGACAAAACCAAGACATCCAGGAGACAATATACACGAGCCAGAAGAGTTCTACAACTTCATCCCATGCACCAGCCCACATAGGAATAAGAAGATCCCCATTATCACCAAACTGCCTTATTTGGAGTC
>NC_027756.1:45300799-45306286 GCF_000695525.1 Brassica oleracea var. oleracea | reverse complement strand
AGAGCTTTGTGGCGTCCATCATCCCATCTCCATCCATTAATCGATCTTGAGAGTGATACACATCCAGCAAGACCGGTTCCATCTTCATTCATCTCCCATCCATTGATCCTTGTTGAGAGTGATACACATCCAGCAACAAAGATCCCATCTCCATCAATCTATCCCTTTTCTATTTGTTTTTATTCATATTATCATTTTGATTCATATTCATATTTGTTTCTGTTTGCATTATAAAACTCTAAAAACTCATAAAAATCGGTTCTCTTTGTTTTCAGGTTTAAACCTTGGTTCCACCATTCTATCAATTCGTGGGTTACCCCCCTGTGCCTACAACACGAACACACAACTATTGAGATTATTAGAGCAGACACGTGACAGAGCAGGCCACAACCACTGTCAGCCACTTAGATTAGAAGGGCGCAGAGATAAAAACTGGGACTGAAGACGAATCCTAAGCTCGTCGGTGAAACCCTAACACAACCGCGCAGCCACCGGAGCAACACAGAGAGACGGACCGACGCCTCCGCCACCATAGAAGCCCCACACGTTGCCACCACCGAAGAACACGGCGGAAGCACTCCAACCCTAACAGAGAGACATTCAGCTTACCGGATTTGGTGAAACCTAGAGCCCCAACTCCACACGCAACCTCGTACAACACCAGACAACGCCAGAGGAGACGAAATCAACGAGGAGCAAGACAGTGCTGCACCCGCCACAGTACTCGGAGCGGCCTTAGCGAAGCTCGGGAAAATTAACCAGGAGCCCCTAGACAGAAAGAGGAAGACCACGACGCTGGAAGAGGGCCGTCCTCAAGCCACTACAGCCGCCGCAAAACCCTAGATCTACTTTTGGAGCGACCAGATCTGAAACTCACGAAGGCCACTCCCTCAACCGCAGAAAAACGGAGAAGACGGAGGAGAAGAACATAACAAAATAAACGGTGGACTAGCGACCGCGACGAAGCAGTGGCCGCCGGGAAAGAGAAACTGAGTGTCGGAGACTTTTGTGGAGAGAAGTTAGAGCGATATCTTAGGAGAGAATTCAAAATCAATTCAAAATCAACTTTTATTTTCTTTCTCTCAGTCTGCACCAAGTGTCTCATTGTGAGACCAGTACAATATATGCTTCCGAAACTTCAAAAGGGTTTGGTTCATAGCATAGTATGCTAATGCTACGAAGGAGGAAAGCGAGGACTTAAATGTTAGCGTGATCGAATTAAATTTTGGTACTAAATATCCTCCAAGTGCATGGTGAAGACTCTATACTATATTAAGTAAAATAGACTTTATAATATACACTTTTTCATTGTGTGAAAAAGCTTAACCAAAACTTAATCGTAATGTAATTGGCTCACAAAAAAATCATAAAATTAACTAATCAGGTAGAATAATATAATTGTAAATACTTTTCAATGGCAAAGATTTGATTTATGAAAACCACAGTCAATAAAACAGCACAAATGAAATTACAATTCAATTTAAACAACGAATGGAATTATTACATTTTTCCACATGATACAAACAAACTAATTTGTTTTTAATCTTCAAAATAATTACGAATATAAATGTTTAACAACCAACATGGTCACGCCAGTCCAAGAACAAGAGAGCAGCTGCATAGTGAGACAAAGCACCCAACAAAACAAACACATGGAAGATCTGATGACTATGCCCCACACGATCAAACCAACCCGGTTTAAGCCTCTCAGGCACTCTACCCACGAAGAACCCTGTCCCAACAAGATAAAACACTGCCACACCCAGCTCGTACAAGAGCGTCACGTTCCTTTGCGGGTTTCCCCAGTTGACCACAAGCGCATGGATAGCTGGCACGATCCCGAAGAGCCCCATGGAGGCAAAGAGCAAAGCCCGGAAACCTCGGTACTTGGGAGAGGAAAGTGATGGAGTGAAGAGTGTGATGATCGTGAAGATTCCCATAGAGGTGATGGCCGCGAGGTAGATAAAGTACCAACGAGGAGTGCATTGGAAGATGTAGTAGATTGGTGGGAAGAAAGAAGTGATGATCATGGCGGTGATACCGGCATAGTCTATGCGGAGGAGGAAGATGTTAAGGTTATGGGAGTGGCAGCAGAAGAGGTGGCAAATGCTACTCGAGAGTAGGCAGAACATTGAGCCTCCTAAGAAGAAGAAGAATGGCCATCTTGCTGCATTCCCTGGATTCACTGCATCCTATACAATCATCAACATTTGATAACATCATTAGCTCTCATTTAAGAACTAAATTTTTATTTTAATTTCGAACTTATTAAAGCTGTAATTTATTATCAAAACATGTTATAGTCTACATTGTCTGTTTCACATCGATCTCTAGTTCATTTCTAATATTTTCCGAAATATCTTATCATTAAGTTGAATTCTAATCTAAGAACTACATTATTTTGAATTTCTTAAAATATAGTTATATAATATATAATATATGTATATTTGTAATTTGTATATGTAACAGTGTCAAAGGTGTATCCTAATTTATCATTTTGATTTCACGTTCATATTTGATATCTAGAGAAATTACAGCCAATATATTATATTCATACTCATCAGATGATCAAAGATTCAAAATCATGGAATAAGTACATCCTTGGTTAGGACATCTTCAACCCAATTCCATTTTTATTTTAAAATAGAGTAAAATAGAGTACGAAGTAAAAATATCACAACGCTATTTTATTTCTCATTTCATAATAGGATTTACTCTATATCTTTCTTTTTGGTCTATCAGGACATCTCCATCCACACTCCATAATTTACTTTAAAAATGGAGTGGAAAATGGTGTATGAACAAAAAATAAAAAATCACTCCGTAAGAATCACTTTTTTTGTTTCTTCATTGCTTTATTTTCCACTCTATTTTGCAATAAATTATGGAGTGGAGTTGAAGATGCTCTTACCCCATTATAAAACAAGAAATGAAGTAAAGTTGGAGCATTCTATAACTCAATATTTCGTTTTACTATATTTTATAGGAATAAATAAGTTTTTTTTTTGCTAAATGAATAAATGAGTTTTACATTGGAAATACTCTAATCATTAGAAACCAAGATAGTTGAACGTTAATCAAAGACAATTTTTTTATAGGAATCAAATATCGTTAAAAAGTTCATCAAAGTTTGATTACAAGAAACATTGATCAAGAGCAAATCCCATCCTAAGATCCCACCCAAAAAGAGTTAATCAAAGAAAATTCGGCACATCTATTTCTACAAGATACATCCCACTTGAATCATTTGAAAAATTCATAAAGTGGTTGAATATTCGGATTAATTCGGTCTGAACATCTGGTTACATATACGTATATTATAGACATTGTGAATAATTAAAGGACATTTACCACGGGGAAGAATTTATCGTGATGCATAATGTTGGCGACGGTTAGTCCCACAAATAAGATGAAACCAAGTAAATGCCTGTCAAGACAAAATACATTCACTACATCAGAAACCAAATAAATAAAAGTGAAAATGGAATAAATTTTGTTGAAACAGATAATACTAACGTCCAAACGTTGAGGGACTCATTATGGAAACTGAAGACGCTGAAGAAAGCATCTCTAATAGACCATTCAGCTCTGTAATAATTCAATATATATTCGTTATCCTTCATGTACTCCGGAAGCTCACTAAACGACATTAGCTCTCGTCGTTTTCTTGTCTTTTGCGGCTTCTTCTTCTTCTTCTTCTTTCTTTTCTTAGCACCGCTGCTTTCGTCTCCATCGTGATCATCTCCGGGAGCAATCTTGCTCTTGCACTTGCTGTTGCCGCATGACACCGTTTCTGGTTCTTTCTGATCATCTTGTTCCATATATGAACTCTAGTGACGATTATTCAAGACAAGAATACTTGTTTTATGATCCAGAGATCAATGGAGAAGCTCTGAGATATAGAGAAACTAAATATAAATAAATGAAAAAGTATTACAATCGAAACTATGTTAAAAATATTGAATTTAAGTTTTTATGAGTGAGAGGGAGAGAAATAAGGACGATGGGAAATGCAAAGAGACAGCTGCACCATTTAAAGAAGAAACTAAAGTACGCCGGTGGAAGTTGGTGTTGTGTTTTCATTTAGTTGTTAGTTAGGTTATCAATAAATTCTTATTTTCATAATTGTTTTCTCTTTCCCATTTTCGAATTTTATAATATTTTTATAAGAAAAATATTTTTTTAATTTTACATTATAAATAGAACTCTTTTGTTAGAGGTGAATTACATACTTTTACAAAACCCATCAATTAAACTGAACTCGATCCAGTCAACAAGGAGATGATCAAAGAGTTTCACCTATTTGGAGAAAAAAAAATCAATTATAAATAGAGAATACCTGATTCAAAAAAGAGATACTGGCAATTACCCAAAGGGAAATTTGCCAAAAATGATTCAAAATTTGATTTTGAATACAAAAGTGTACTCCAAATTCAATCAAATGCAAAATTAACTCAAAAGTCTAGTGAAATTACAACACTCCTTTTATGAAAAAACAAAAAACATGTATTCCATTTTACCATTATAACCCTCCGTTAGAGAAGACTTCTTTGTAAGTCTTCTCGTTCAGTAGATCTTAAAAATAATTATATAATTTTATTAAAAATATTTTGATGGGTAAATAATTGAAATCATGTAATAATAAACATTTCTCAATGATGTAAATTTAGTTCATCTGAAATTGAATTATTTTCAACATAGATGAGTGAATGTATATTGGCTCATGAGTCATTGGTTTAGGGTTTGGTAACATATGTTATAGTATTGTATGTATATTTAGGGTTAGATTCTGAAATCTTACCTTCATAGTATTGTATGTATTTATAGTATTGTATGTATATTTAGGGTTAGATTCTGAAATTTTATCTTCATTTTTTTCTTTTTAAAATTGACTCATATATGTTTAATAACTATCTAATAACTTGATTTAAACACTTTCTAAGTTTTTTTTTAAAAGTTTGAAAGTGTTTTTTGTATAGTTAATTGATTTTAGGGTCTAGAAGACTCACATAAGACTTAAAAAGAAGTCTTCAGACACATCCCACCTAAATTTAGTAGAATTTATGGTTTCTGCCTAATTTTGGAATAATTTAGGTTTCCCGCCTAAATCAAAGTCTTCCAGGAGTCTTCCATAAGTCTTCCAGAAGTCTTCCGAAAGTCTTCCAGAAGTCTTCCAGAGAAAGTCTTCTCATGAATTAATCTTAAAAATAATTTAAATTTTTTATAAAAAATATTTTCATGGTTAAAATTTGAAATCATGTAATAATAAACATTTTTCAATGATCTAAATTTAGTTTATCTGATATTGAATTATTTTCAACATAGATGAGTGAATGTAGACTGGTTCATGAGCCATTGGTAGTATTGTTGGTATCTTTAGGGTTAGATTTGAAATCTTATCTTCATTTTTTTTTCCTTTTCCAAATTGACCTATATATGTTTAGTAGCTATCTAATAATTTGATTTAAACACTTTCTAAGTTTTTTT
>NC_027756.1:45239985-45300720 GCF_000695525.1 Brassica oleracea var. oleracea | reverse complement strand
CACATCCCGCCTAAATTTAAGTAAAATTTAGGGTTCCCGCCTAAATTTTGGAATAATTTAGGTTTTCCGCCTAAATCAAAGTCTTTCATGAGTCTTACATAAGTCTTCCAGAAGTCTTCTGTGTCAAAAATATTTAACCTAATTAGAATTTTTATCTCCATATATAAAGAAAATTTGCACATTTTCTTTCTTCCTCTCAAATGACTGCAACAAAAATGTAATGTTTAACACTTTAAAACTCTCCAACCTCTCTCTAATCTCTTTGAACATCAAAACACCAAACTGTATATTCATTTCTCACTTTTTCTTATGTCTTCTCACTAATTTATCTTCTTTTTGTAGGTTTTTCATTACATGATTCTCATCTTTCACTCTTTCAGAGGTAGATCTCTAAATTTTGTATATGAATTTATGTGTGTGTTTATATGTTAGATTCTAAAAAGCTATAGATTCAACATAGTGTGACTGTTTTATTTATTTTGTAAGCATAATTTTTTTATTTTTTGAAATTTTTCTCTTTAATGAAGTCATTTGAATATTTTTGAATTTGCAGGTTTTTCCAGATCTGAGAGACTTTGAAAGAATTCTCAGAAGACTCTCAGAAGATTCCCGGAAGACTTCTCAGAAGCCTTCTTAGAAAGTCTTCTAATGCATTTTATGCTAGAAGACTTCCCACGAAGTCTTCCGAATTCTTCTGCCTAAAGTGGTATAAGTTTTGGATATGTATTTTGTGTGTTTTATATATTAGATTCTAAAAAAATTATAGATCCAACATAATGTGACTGTTTTGTTTATTATCTAAAAATTTATTTTTGAAGTCTTCTCTATTTTGAAGTCATTTGAATGCTTTTGAATATGCAGATTTTTCAGATCTGAGACAGATTTTGGAAGACTTCTGAGATAATTCTTGGAAGACTCTCGGAAGACTTCTTAGGAAATCTTCTAATGTATTTTATGCTAGAAGACTTTCCACGAAGTCTTCAGAAAGTCTTACAAAGTCTTCAGAAAGTCTTCCAAAGTCTTCTCCCCAAAGTGGTACAAAGAGATGATGTGAAGTGGAGTCCAAGCTTATCTATGTTGAGGAATAATATCTAGCTGTGTAATATTTTTGTTTATGGTCTTTTTATGATTTGTATGTGTAATATTTTAGTTGTGAATTATTTTGTAAACTTTAAGAGATGTTAATCAAAATAATGGTAAATATGTTCATGTTTTGCCAAAAGTACTTGACTTCATTAAAGTTATTGATGCAACATACCAAAAAATATTTTAATCATTCTACCCACACATAACAAAACACAACAACACAAAAACTTAGTAAAATTTGCTAAAACTAAGAGAGAAGACTTCTCAAGAAACCTTAGTCAAATTCACAAAAGATCAAAATTGAATTTTAAGTGAAAGTTGAAATTTTAAATCTCATGGAAGTTAAAAATTGTATCTTATAAGGAAGACAACACAAACACATAACATCAACTTAATAAAAACAAAATCACCAGAGAAGACTTCTTATGAAGTCTTCTACAAGTCTTCAATCAGGAAGACTTATAGAAGACTTCTCCATTTAGGTAGAAACATTATTAAATATCAATGTTTGTAACTTCATAATTATCACCAATTAAGTTATAAATTCGACTCAGTAGTCTCAATATTGACTAATAAACATGAATTAGCAAGAAGATATTAAAAATTCATTTTAATTTTGGATAAATTTGAAGTTTAATAAAGATTTACGTAGAAGACTTCTTTTGAAGTCATCCATGGAAGACTTCAAAAGAAGTCTACTCTGTGTAGACTTCAAAAGAAGCCTTCTATTTAGGTCATTTTTGCAATTGCAAATTTACGAAGGAAGACTTCTTAAGAAGTCTAGTCTACATAAGACATCTTCGGAAGTCTTCTTTTGTAAATATTGACTTATTTTTGAAATTGATTTTTTTTTCGAAATTCCCAGAGAAAACTTCTTTAGAAGTCTTCTCGGATAAACAGGTTACTTTTGAATTTGACTGAAGTTAGTCAGAATTTTGACTTTTTGTAGAAGACTTCTAGAGAAGTCTACCTGGAGAATACTTCAAAAGAAGTCTTTCCTAAGTCATCTGAAAGTCTTCTCAATGTCGCAAGAAGTCTACTGGTTTACTTTTACAATTGACTATATTTGACCTTTCGAGAGAAGACTTCTTTAGAAGTCTTCCATCGGATGACTTCTCTAGAAGTCTTCTCTCGCGGGCAAAGGTTTGATCAAAACCCATAATTAAACTCGAGAAGACTTCTAAAAAAGTCTTTTATAGAAGACTTCTTTATTAAATGTTTTTTTCATTGATATTAAATGTTTTAGTATTATTTTTCAATTGCAAAAGTAACCCACACAGACATCTTCCGGCAATGAGAAGACTTAGGGAAGACTTTAAGAAGACTTATGTAGAAGTTTTCTCCAGTAAGATTTCTAAGGAAGTCATGTACAATAAGTCAAATTTCTGACCAACTTCGGTCAAATTTAAAAGTAACCTGTTCATCTGAGAAGACTGGGAATTTCGAAATTTTTTGTTTACAAAGGAAAGTTAGAAGATTTCCCTAGAAATCTTCTATTAAAAACACACAAAAAGTCAATTGCAAAACTAACCTGTGCATTGACCAGAAGACTTCTTTAGAAGTCTTCTTCATCGAACAGATCTGGAAAAAAAAATGTAGTTCACGATTTCATACCTTGAACTCGTGAGATGACTTGCGTGGTTTCTCCAATCACCTAGAACTTCACCACAACAGCTACCTACTCATTAATCACCAAGAATCGTGAGGTTATGAACCTTACATAATTTGTAATCAAAATCTTTAGTTTTTTTGATGAATTTTGAGAGAAAATGTAAGATATGTGGTTTGTGTGGATAGGAAATGAGAAATGATGAGAAAAAAATCAAAACTTTAGGGCATTAACACTCTCAATTTGATAGTTCATGGTAGTTGAGGTATTGATGTCAATGGCAAAGTTGTAAATATTTGGTGAAGATGAGGATGATAAGGTAAAAGCCTTATTTTCGAAAAAGAAAAAAGTAATGGCATTTTCGTAAATAACTAGAACTTCTATGGTGAATAGGATAAAACAAAATTTAAAAAAAAAACATTGGTTATTTTTGTGTTTAACTTGAAATTTTGAGTCATTTTTTAAAGAACCAATCGTCTACGAGTCGGCACATAATTTAATTTTCATAGCTTACTTTCTGTTTCACCTATTTGGAGAAAAAAAAATCAATTATAAGTAGAGAATTTAGTTTTCAATTGGCTGAGGATAATGTCTCGCTCTTGTGTTAAGTAGTCGGCAACAAAATAATGATTAGAGAAACATACATGCAGCATTTTAGTTCTTGATTTTTATAGTATTTCTAACTAGAACAAAAAAAGGAGCAGATGGAAGTCGTTGCAAAAACGATACTACATTTTCTAATGAAAATTGTTGCAGCAAGTTAATGTCATTTTCAGGTTTTCAGCTAGTTGATACTAGAATGTATCACTTTTAAATGCCTTGATAAGAGTTAGACCGAGAATTTATAAAGTAGATGACAAACTTGTAGATATTTTCCAGTGTATTTTTTATTCGATCTTTTTTGAAATAAAGAAATTTTGTTAGATATTTTCTAATCCCTTTTATACACATTTTAAAAAAGATATATTATATTATAGAGATAATATTTGCTCCAAATTATACATAAAATATATATAATAGAGTTCTTCTATTATAATGGAAATATATATATATATATATAAACTTTATTATATATAAGCACACATTGGAAAAATTATAATCTCTGTAGTAGAGTTTCTATAATTTTTAAAAATGTAGAGTTGGGTTGGAAAAAGTCTAATAGAGATATATTTGTTTTCAATGAATTTTAATTCTCTAAAAATATATTTAATATATTCTATTATTAGTTTACAACTAATACATTTTTTATGAAATTTGAAATGTATTCGTTTATTTTGATTTTGTAAGACTTTCATAAAATTATGATATTATTTAAACTAAAGATTTATTTAAAAAATTAGTATGTCAATAAAAATTGTGACTCTATTTTTATACAAAAATGTATTTCTACAAAAAATATTTATTTTAATTATAATTTTTAAAAAAAAACTTAAAAGTTGAAGGAACGTTTTGAAAATAATAATATGTCTCTATTATAGAAACAAATCCTATTTTCTCCAAATATAGAAGAAATATATAAAAAAAAATATGTTTTAGAAAGAAAAAAAATTGGGTTGGAATATTTTGTTTCCTATTATAATCTTTAAAGTTGAATATACTAATGAGTTAGAGATGCTCATAAAAATTATAAAAATAATTGTATATACGTATATGAAAAATAACTCAAATGTTGTTAAGAATAGACGAAAAATATCTAAACACAAGGAATTATAAACTTTGCCACATATCGTTCATTTATATTGTGTGCTACATTTGCTTAGTCTTGTATGCAGCTACCATTATCTTGACACAAAAAATAACTCAAGTGTTGTTAAGAATAGACGATTCGGCATTTGCTTAGTCTTGTACTTCTTATGTTTTCCTGTGTGAAGGCTTTGTTTCTGAGAAGATTATGTTCTCCGTCATCTAGGCTTCCAGACTTCTTCTGGCTTTGTAGTGGTCTTGTTCTTCTTATTAATATAACTACTAGATGACCAATAAAAATTGGAAAAAAAAATGGAAGTTCATGTTGCAAAAACGATTCTACATTTTCTAATGAAAATTGTTGCGACAAGTTTTAGTGTCATTTTCAGTTAATTGCTACTAGAATGGATCACCTTTTAAACGCTTTAATAAAAACTGGAACAAGACTTTATAAAGTAGATGACAAGGTTTTAGACATCGCGAATGTGTTTTTTTTATTTTTCTAAAATAAGGAAATTCTATTTATATTTTTCTAATCATTCTCTATATTTTTATATGAAACAGATGAATTCTATTATATAAATGAGATTTCTTTAATGTACAATAATATAATTCTTCTAGTTTTAAGAGAAAATATAGAGTAATGCTGTCATTATTTCTATATTAGAGACAATTTTTTAAAAAATGACGAACTTGCTTTAAGCATATATTGGAGTAAATCTCATTTCTATAATAAAATTCATATATTTTATAGAAAAATGTAGAAATGAAATAGAAATGGTCTAATAAAGTGTCTCCAATGTGTTCTTTGATTTTTTCCTCTAAAATATTTTTAATTTTTCTTTTGTTTTAGTACTAATATATTTTATTTATTAAAGATGAAAACTAACCCATTTATTTATTTACTTATTGTCGTCAGCATAAACAAAATCGACCCCATTTATTTAATTTATTTCATTTTTGCAATATTTCATAAAATTATGATTCTCCCAAAACTAAACAATTATATTAAATGATTATTACGTAAATAAAAAGATGCAAAAAATATATTTCTTAAAAGTATTTATTTTAATTATAATCATAAAAAACTTGAAATTAAAGAGATCATTCACAAAATTAAAAATACATTTATAATAGAGGAGTGTTATTTCTTTCACTAAATATAGAAAATAACAATACCTACTTTTAAGAAAGAAACAGAGATGAATTGAAGTAAATTTTTCTCTACTAAAGATAAAAAATGGTTATGAGTTAAAATTCTCTAAGAAACTAATAAAAATCATAAAATATAAATTATTTCAAAAATAACTAAAGAATTGTTATAACTAGACGAAAATGTTTAAATACAAGGAACTATAAACTTTGTAACATGTAGTGTATTTATATTGCGTGCTGTTTATGTAGCTTACATTTTCTTGATGTATAGCATATTATTTTAAAGAAAAAATCATGTTTTATATAAAAAATGTTGTAACCTATATGTTTTTCACATTTTTTGTCTCAGTAGCTCGGCATAAATACTGTGAATAATTAAACGTTGTTTTATTAAGTCTCGTGTTAACATACAAAAATCACATCCTTAAGTAAAAATAATATGATTTTAGACTATTTATAATTTTATTATTTTATAAAAATAAAGTAACTCCAGAATAGATTTAGAATTTGAGCCAATGTATTCTTATAAAAAATTCGCTATATACAGAATAAAAAAAGGGCTATGCTATTTCTTCCTCAAATAAAAAAAAATCATAATTTGTATATTAAAAGAAGAAATAAATAAAGATTGGAAAACATTTTGATCAACCTGTGAAAAATCTCTCTTTTCATTTTCGGTTTAAAGTGATAATTTGTTGTTTCAATCAACTATGTCTCTTACTATAACATAATCATCTAAAATCAAATAATACTAGTCAACAGGTTTTACCAAAGAAAAAAAGAATACTGATCAAGAGGCAAGGTTACTGCTCATAATAATAGTCTTTAAAGATTTATTTTTGTTGAAGCCTTTTTGGGAAAAAAAATTAACAAGGAACGTCTAGTCGGCCGTCTAAGTTTCCCAAAAAAGTTCACCCCTGAAGCACCCCTACAAAACCAATTCAGGTACGCCTTGACTCGAGTCTCTACGTACGTGTCCATATTTACTGGAAAAACTCGATTTTATAAAATACTTGTTAAAAGGTAGCTTGTCTTTGTTAAATATATTTGAGAAGACAATGACAGCTTTTCAAAGACTACTAGCTCAACATCTTTACAAAGCTTTTATTTAGGATAACTACCATGTGCTTGCCTGGTGAAAAACCTGAAGGAATGGTTTTTTATATTTCATTTATCTGTTAATAACATTTAAACACCGGAATCTCTTCTTTTCTTTTTATTATTACAATACATGTTGCACAAATTAAGTAGACCCGGTGGGTGTCAAAAAGACAACAAATATGAAGAGTTCGGTATTTCCGGCAGCTTATGTACGACCAAAGTTACAAAGAAACAAAAAAACAAACCAAACCATGTGGTCTAAGAAAATAGATAGTAGTTCGCATTTGGTACCAAACCATAAACGACTGGAGATGCGTTTCAGTCTTCGAGCAGCTCTAGTTTCTTCAGGGCATCACGTACATCCGAGTCCACGCGTGCGTGGACCACGTTGTTGCTCTCTAAAGAGATCACATCAGTGAGTGGATAGCTCCTGTTAGCGTGCAAGGCGTTGCTTGCGCTGCACGATACCCCCTCTAGAACAACGCTCTTGTGAAGTCCTCCGAGCAATCCTTCGTAATCTGTGTCACCTGATTCTCCCACGAACACCACCATCTTCGCCATGTCAATGCCCCACCGAACGAACAAGTACCTGGTTCACCGCAACACATTCGTAAGAACAATGCTCTAGAAAGTTACTTACTTGTCCCACAAGTTTTGTACGTACCTTAGGGCTTGTATACGAGAAGCCAGCACAGGTATCACGTTTATTCGAGTACCGTTCTGACTATAAACGACATGACAACGCAGGGCCTGGATCCTCAGCAGCTTACGGAGCTCTCTCACCGGAGGCACCTGAGAATAAAAAAACAAAAACAAACCAACTTATAACACAGAGCTAAGAAGATTTCTTAATAATGGTGCGCCTGATTTAAACTTTACCGCTGCAGGCTTTTTGACAGCAAAGGTGTAGCAGTAGTCAGTCGAAAGATGTTCAGCAAGAGTGACAATCTGCTCGTCATTCTCAGATTTTTTCTCGTTAACAGAAGACGCCCAACGGATCAAAGTCTTCCTCAGCCCTTCACCACCCCAGCGATATTCAACGTGGGAGTGGTAGTAGAAGTCAACAACGAAAGGACCATCTTCCGAGTTGACAGATGTGTAGTAGAGATCGCTCCCGCTGTTGCATACGAAGGCGTCGAAGTCATTAGGGTTTAAACCCCCTGAGACCAAGAAAGATTGTATCTCAGAGATTGTTAGAGACGTTGACAATATGAACCCAACGGTTCCTTCGGCTCTTTCCTTCTCAACTGCCTCTTGAATCCTTCTTGTAGCCTCTAGCGTGTCTCTTTCCCCATCAAAATCAAGAGCAATCACCACAATAAACTTCCTCCTCCGAACCGCTGGGAACTTTCCGGAGTTGACCTCTGACTTCTCCAGTGATCCCATTTTGCGACTGTCTTTGCCTTTAGACCAGTTTAGAACGGCAGCTTCGATTTTGCTCTTCCTGTCCATGGAGCTCACTTCTTGATTCATGGAACCGTCGTTGCCACTTCCACCGTCAAATGAAAACCTCAAGTTCAAAGATATGTCCTGTATGTCTCTCAGAGAATCACTGGGTGACTCAGGCTCTGAATTATCACCGGTGTCATCACTTTGCCATTGGGGGTGTCTTGGCTTGAAGCTGGTTATGCGAGATAGATAAGTTTTGCAATGCTCTGGCCAAGAGAATTGGTGAATGTTCTTCAGCCCGTTTTGCCTACACTTTGCCCACAGCTGCTTATCAGCAACAAGCTTAAGAAGAGCTTCAGAAATGGATTGCTGATCATGAGGATCCACAAGGAGACCATTGTCTAGAACCTAGAAGAAAATCTCCAAGGTTATATATTATAAAAAACAAGAAGGTATGTAATAGTCTTGAGCGTTTTATAGTAAGAATATACATACCCGGTGTATATCAACAGGACCACCATTTTTTGTAGCTACCATCGGCAAACCATGGGCTGCAGCCTAGAAGGAAAAAAATAAACACATTTTATTACAAGAATGGGTCATGAAACAATCACATTTGACCGTGGAATAAGGAAAAAAATACCTCAATCAGAGTAAGTCCAAATGGTTCAATGAAAGCTGGATTGATGAAAACACCCTGCAAAGAGTCCATGCACAGAATAAATCTACTAAAGAGAAGAATCTAAAGAAGCATCCTAAGTAGTGTCGAACCGTTGGGATCAAACATGTGAAAGCATCATAATATACAGCAGTTAGCAATAACTGACAGATCAAGTGTTGGAGGCATTGTTTTAATGGTGAACAGCGCAAGAAACTAAAGACGACAATACATCTAATGATCTTGAATAAAGTAGGATGACATAGTTATAACTTATAATGAACTGCCAAGAGTACCTTAGACTTTGCAGCTAGGCGATATATGTCTGGAACATCTGACTGTTTGTGATGTTTAGGGTACGCAACTTGGCCGTAGAGATCATACTTGTCAATTAGCTTCAGAACAGAAAGCAGAACAGAAGAACTCGTGCTCGACATTTCATCAATCCCATCACGGTTACCCATAATAAGAGCCTGCAAACCAGAGATATGGAAGATGAGTAGAACAAAATGGTGATCAAAACAGAAACATAAAGTAAACAACCAAAGTGTTAAAGAGAAAAACCTAAACAAAAGTCCCTGTACGACATTTACATACCAGGTTAGCAAGGTCTCTCAGTGGACGACATTCTCCAAATGCCTTCACTAACGTCGTGATGTTCTTTTTTGGGTCGGGCCTCGCAAGGGCAAGTATCATAGGCTTTCGGGAATTTGAAAAGAAACGCATTATCTGCATCACATATAGAATATGGAGGTCGAGTAAACTGCTTGACAGAAAGATATTGAGAACAAGTAGATGTTATATTCAAGTAAGAACCTCAGCCCATATTGGTGGATCTCGAGAAGTTGGATGTTCCTCATTCCCATCTGGATCTTCCATATCACCATCATGTGGGACAATATGATTGAACTCCATCCCAGGTGGAATTTTCTGAAGCAAAAAATAAATAAACAGGAATCATTTTTTTATGATACTACAGAAGACCACGCAACCATTCTAACAAGGCAAAGAAAGATCATTCTCCCACCTTAAGACATTATTTTTCGCCAACATCCTAGAAACACTCGAATGTAATACAAACATTAAAACTGACATTTATAGATAATAGATAAGCATGATTCTCTTACAAGAAAATTAGAGTATTAACTATATTAACCAATAGTTTGTTGCTAGCCAAGGCCTCCTAATTCTTAGCACTAAAATCTAACCTTTAAAAGCATATATTTCTGGCAGTGTTGAACACTGAAGATCAAGAGAATAGCTAAGGCGTAAGTAACTTACAACCATGCGAGGCATGAACCGTCCATAGCAGCTCACATTCCGCTTGATCCTTGCTCGCAGTTTACGCTCCAATATGGGGTCAAAACCATCATACAACCTCCATTGCTCATCAATCTCCTGCCGCGTGCTAGTTATCACCATTTCAGAAACATCAAGAGATAACTCCTCACCCTCTATTCGACGCATAATCTTGTAAGTCGAATTTATTTCTTCTTTAGAAAGGCGGCCTTGTTTCAAAAGCTGCTCCAACTTATCTCGACCGAGTGAGTGGCCAGTAAGAATCATAGGCACGTTCAGTGCACCTGATAGCAAAGCAGCAGCGTCACCAGCATCAGCGTAGTGTCCATGGATGGCAGAAGGCCAGATAGGCTTCCCACCACGGACTTGTTCACCGAGAACACTGGACATCTGCATGATGTGGTTCATGGCACCATCAACAAACTCAGCAATGTGAGGCCATAGGAGTTCCTTCGGGATATACTTATCCTTTGGACCAAATGGTATCCTCACAATATAAGCACCGCTACTCTCTCCCATCTCATCCGAATAATCTTCAGAATCTCTAGGAGTCAGCATCTCCGTGGGCTCGCCATAACTCCAGTCAACATCTGGTGAAGACACTTGTCTGGTGAGCAAGTCGACTCTATAAACTCCTGGCATTGATCCCAAAGCCCGTGCAAGTTCCACAACGTACTTAACCTGTAACGTAAGAAGCAAAGTGAGGAGGACTACTAGCCTACCCATTATACCGCATTGCGATCACTCAAATTTTCCGTATCATTACCTGGCCACCGGTATCAGAATCACGGCCGAGCTCCATGTTCTCACCACGTATGAGACCATGAAGACTGCATAAATACTGAATGTTTAAACAACAATCAAACAAGAACACTCCAAAAACTTTCCACTGTGCTTACAAATTCTCAATTAGCAGAGATCATTTGCTAGTAAACATGTTGCTAGAAGGTGAAACTATTGAGTTTTCCAAGCAAGAAAGTAAATAGGGGAAAGCAAAGGCTATTTTTGAGCACAAACCTTATCAAAACAAGATACAGCTTGTTTCCCTTCTGCTGGTTAGCCCAAATCTCCATGGACTCAGCAGAATTAATCCGAGGCAACCTGGATTTGGTGCCATGAGTAGAGACATCACTGAGGAGATCTACTTTCTCTCCCTCAGAAAACTCCTCGGACATGTCAGCTGTTGCCTCCCTGCGACCTCTCTCACGCTCAAGACGGCGCTTAGCCAGCCTCTGCGCCTCCTTTTCCTCATGCTGCACAAACATAAAAGCATGAGTTGGCACTACTTTAAATAATGTTAATTGTTCCAAGTGCAGAACTGACCTATCCCATGGAGGAAAATCATAAGCACAAAGTACAAGATCAATCAAAAAGTTCAAAGGCTATATTCATAGTTCAACGATCCCTCATTTTTTTATTATAATTATTTTTTTTTTAAATCCAGTTGCAAAAAAAAAGGAAGACATTGAAAAGGTTGAAACTTGAAAACAGAGAGTACACCAGAATACACAAAACAAAAACATTGACTTGAGAGTCAAAACAACTTTGAGATCAAAGTCTGACTCAGTCAATTACTAAAATTATTCTCCAGAAAATTAAAAAAAAAAAAAATCAAATCAACTTTTTTAGAAAAAAGTTAGGGACCTTTGAATAGAACAGTCAAATCTCAGTCTCAGTTAAAATAGGCATCCAAAGTAGAAAGAAGCAATAAAAAGAAACCTGCTTCTTTTGACGAGCGAGATTCCAGATCCTCCAACACATATTCTCCAACCTCGTGTTCCTCTCTTGTGGACTCCTCGTTGCAACCGCCTATTTTTTTTTATTTTTTTTAAAAAAACACGAAGATCATCACTCTCACACGATTGCATATATAAATAAAGAAAAACAGAGAGGTGCGTTGCGTTGCGTTACCTTGACCCAAGATCTGTGAAGATCAGTCTCATCGTAACCAGTGATGACTTCCTCAACGAAGTAACGGCTGGGAGTGAATCTCCCTCTCTCCCTGAGGAGAAGCGAAGGTCGAGCGTCGTCGAGAGGCTGGCCCACGTCGAGAATCGCCTCCAGGTAACTGTTCACCCAATCGTTTCCGGCCATCGAAGAAGAAGATGGTGTGTGATGGATGGATGGAATTGGGATTTTGGTAATATATGTGCGTTGGTTATCTCGTACGTTTGGTTATTATTGCTTTTTTGATGGGAAAGACGACAAAACTAGTCAGGCTGTAGTGACGAGTCATAGGACACGCATCCGCTTCGAACGGCTCAAAACTCTGCTCCTAATAACCTTTCTCTTTTTTTATTGTTATACGCTTTATTTTTAGTGTTGGTCCCTTTTTAATAGTGAAAGAAAATTGTCAAATGAAAAATATCTTTCTTAAAATTTTTTAAAAATGATTGAAGACAGGAGGTATATACTGGTTTATTTGGTCAAAAAAAAAAGAATATTCTTTTTTTTAATTAGGTGACAATTGACGAGTATTTTTTTCTATTCCTGTGTTTCCATATGGATTCATTTTAAATCGGACTGGTATAAAAGTAAAAGATATTTGGTTTACAGTCATATTTATAGCATCATAGATCAGAATATGCGATGATGGATCTGAGTCATTTAACAAAGAACCAAAGCATAGTTTTTAGAATGGTTTCATTTGTTATTTGTTATTTGTTAGACTATGTAAAATGGTTTCAACACTCTCCTCATTTTCAACACCTTTATTTTCTCATTTTAACATTTCACATCATCTTCTCTCTTCCACCTAATTTATTCGACACTCACTTTATTTTAAACCTCTACAATGGTTTATTTTAAAAAATTCAATATTCTACTCCACAACTTTTAATTCATATTTTTGTTTTTTACAACATAATAATTACATATTAATAATTAACTTAAAAACTAAAATAACATAACTTTTAATAATATTTATTTTGAATTATTATACTTAGATTACTTTTTAAAATGATTAATATTAGGATCCATTTAACAAAAAAAAAAGGAAAAAAATTCTAAATTAGTTGATTATAAAGAAAAGACATTTTCTCTGTTTCCAAATGAAATGAGACGAGTCTTTATTTGTAGATGAAAAAAAATCATGAATTTTTATATAATTTGTATTGATTTGAATTATTGGGTGAAGATAAAAAACAAAAAAATCTGCGCAACCAATCAGAAAACGACACGTGGCAGCGCTGAGCAAAAAAAAAAGAAGTTTAAACGGTTGAGATTTTGCAATGGGTGTTGATGCCACATAGATTAACTCAATTTATCAACACCGTCGTTACAAAGGTTTCAAGTGTTGAAGATGGTCTTGGGAGTCATATGTCAAATGATGCAAAGCAAATATATAGAGCCCAGTAGATTTCGTCACTGCTAATATATCTGGAAACTGTTACATCCGAGCTGACCTCTCTTGCTAATTAGGCTCGTGTTGACGGCGTTACGTTCGCTCATGTAAGTCAGACAAGAGACAGGTGGAAAGGTTCTTCGGATTACCACTTCCTCGAGCGTAAACATGACGACAAAAAATAAAGAGAGGCAATTATATGATCCATGTCTGTTGTCTACGAGAGGCAATTATATGATTCCTTGCTTAGCAAAATGCTCATCGCTGGCAGAATGATAAAAGAAATATATTTAAGGGAAATGAATCAGTGAAATACTTTCCGTCTTTGCTTGAAAGATACAGATGCAATAATAATATAGTACGTCGATGTTTCATTTCTGTTTCATTGGCATTTTGCTTCACGGTTATTGCTCCTTGGTGAAAATGGAGGATACACAAACAAAACCGATTTTATGCCACAGTGATCAAATTTTCATCAAAGACGTTTTTAAATTAAACAAAAATTACGAGACAAATCACATTGTAACGACGGGAGTTTATGAAATACCATATAGCAAAGCTAAATCCAAAACATAGGCTTCTCAGACACTAAACTGAAAACTCAAACATGTTTCATGAAAAAAACATAAAGCTTTCAAGCAGACAACGAGCTTTAAGCGGCACCCTTGCCCTTCTTCTTCTGAATTTTCTTCTGGTAGAACTCAAGCTCTTTGCCTTCAAGAATGTATCTGCACAACATTTACAAACACAATCAACATAAATGAATACAGGAGATTTCAACACAAATACAAAATGGACCAATGGGATAAGAAGAAGATTACCCATCAGCACGACCACATTGGCCGGGCCTTGAGGAGATGCAGGCCAACAACCGTCCACTTGCAAACTGGTCCTCAATGTGGGAATCAAGAGTGCGACCTTCTTGACGGCTCTCAATCTTCCTCTGCACATGGTTGCTCTTCTTCACCTCCTCAGGTGCAGCAGCAGCTGGAGCAGCATCTTCGCCATCCTACAATATCAAAACGCATCATCAGCTTCATTCAACTGCTACAACCGGTTAAAGGAATCTACCGACCAAAAGAAAAAGAGTATCCTCACCTCTCCTTCCTTCTTGGCGGCAGAAGCAGCAGCATTCTTCTTCTTGCGACCAACCTCAACACCGTAGTGCTGCAAGTACCACTGCTTGAAAGGAGCAGCGTCGACCTGAACAATGGCGCTCTTAACAAGTGTCTTGGTACGGACAAGCTCGTTGTTGGAGGCATTGTAGACCACGTCAAGGACTCTGGTCTTGCGGGTAACAGCTTCACTTCCCCACGAGTAGTTACCGGTATCGAGTCTCAATGCACGCCACTTGACGTTGCCTCCACGGACACGGATTCTTCTGACCGTCTTGTTGCTGGACAGCTTGGTGTTAGCTGGCTGTCTTCCCATCTCGTACCTTCATAAACCAAGAAACAAAATTATTACAAACCAAAGTGGGTACAACAACATGAATCAAACAAATCACTATTACAGAAACACAAGCAAATGGTAACTCGCGAACTAAAGGATATATTTCATACTGCGATCAGAAGAACACAATAGTTCATGAGATTGGTAGTCCAAATTCGAAAAGACTGAAGCGTTACACTAATGAAATGTCATTACCTAACCTAGATATGAAAATGGAAGCTAATCGATTAAGACAGCATCACTTCCTCGTTCAACACACAGTTTTAACACAGAACACAGCTTGAACAGAAGATAATAGAACGAATAGAACAAAACACACAGATAAACAGAACACAGCATCAATTCCTCGTTAAACATGTTTCAAGGCAAAGAATAAAAAAATCAAAGCTTACTTTCGCTTCTTCCTCCATTGCTTCTGCTTGCCTCCAGTGGCACGCCTCTTGTGGATGGAGTCACGAGAAATACCTAATACAGATCAAAGTTACATTTTAGATTCAACCATCGAGAGAGCTTCATCCGATAGAGATAGAGAGAGGAGTGAAGGATCGTACCCATGGTTGCAACTTAGGTTTTCTCTGTAGACAAAAAAAACTGCGGAGGGTGTACTGAGGTTTGCAGAATTGATTTATAAAGAGGATGCGCTGAATAAACGAAAACCCTAGAGTTAAAAGGCCTCTACGACTTGGCCCATATGATTACTTTGGGCCGTCATAAATAAGAGTAAGTCTGTATAACCCTATAGGCCCGTACTATCTTGGTCCATCTAATAACTTATGCCCTTCGTAGCAAACAACTCCCATTTTTCTGATTTATGGAAATGTTTTCTGAACTTTTTTTTTTTTTTTTAAATAAGTGCATCATCAGTTGCACATTTTAGTTTTTTTCTTATAATATATTGCAGATTTTTATATAATGATTTGTTTTTATAGTTTCTGTAAACATATTAATGAATCTTTCCCCCAAAAAAAAGTGATTTTCTTTTTAAAAATCGGCTAAATACTCCCAAAGCTTTTTGACAACATATTTGAGAGAGCCCAAAGGTTATTCTAACGAACCACATAAACATGACACTGAACTGGAGTACTGGACCAACAAAACGAGACTATTACATACAACAATGGAAGCAAATGTGCATGCGATATTCCTGTTTTGTCTTCAAAACATCGCTTACATCTCTTGTACACATCGTCGGGTTATCTATTCATATGTCCAAAATATCATTTTCTTTTTACCTAAAGAGAAACCAGGAGAACAAGAACACTCACAACTCTTCCTCATTTTCGTTTGTTATTTCACTAACAGCTTTCTTCCTCCGTATCAACGCCTTGAAAAGCGTAAACGCTGAGATCAACGCGATCTCCCAGTGCTCGGAGCTGTTGAGTTTCACGTTTATCTTCCCCATTTTCCTGTTGTTCATGTTTACGCTAACGTCTACGTTCGTGTCCCGGCTTGGTCTAACCTGAGTCTGTAACCCCCAGTTCAACACTAGCTCTTTGTTGAAAGACAGAGCCGTCACCGTCACACCGATCTGCTCGTTTCTCACCGGGTAATCTCTCCCTCTGATACAAGCTTCAAAGCTCCCTCCATGTGCTGTTCCCCCTGAACCGTTCATCTGACCTGCGTTTACTGTTAACTTCACCCTCTTCCCAACCATCAAGGAATCCTCAATCTTTCCAGCTAAGTAGTACTTCCCGCCAAAAGATGTCAAACCAACTCCGAGATCTGTTGTGTTGTGCTTAAATGTTTTAAGCTTCGTGCCGCCGTGAAACGTGTAGACAAGATCGTCTCCTGATGACTGGACGTCGGCAGCTACGGAGAATGTTTGTAATTTAGAGTCTGTAGTGTAAGCTGCGTTAGTCTCGGAGTGGATGGTGAAGCGTTGCTTATCTCTGCACACCTGTCCGTTAGCTGAAGCAAACAGATTCTTTTTCACTTTTACAGCTGTCTCAATGTTTATTCCATCAAACCCAACATCGTGATCCCATCCCTGAGGATCATAGACAGGTCTCACAAGCCACTGGTCACCAGAGGCAATGGATCGGTATCTGTGTGAAGGAAAATCAGAATCAAAACTGTCTGGACCAGCCATCTCCGGCAACGGAACAGCTGCTTGGTCACTCTTTTCCTCTTCCTCTTCATTAAGCTTTTCATCCTTTCGTCTTCTACATTCTTCCTTCAACTGTTTCTTGAGATAAAGAGTTTCTCTGTAATCAAGCTCATCGAGATACTCTCTCTTCTGAGACTTTGACAGCTTCTCGAACCGGGTTTTCCCAAGGATCCGGATCGCAGGCAGCTGGTCATACTCATCCTCCTCCTCCTCCTCCAACTCCGAATCCATAAGCTCGTCTATCTCCCTCTCCGCTTCATCTCCACCTGACGATAAACGCCGCCGCAGAAAAACCGAAAGAAGATGAGGAAGAGAAGCTGTTCGTGTACCACTCGCCTGTCCCAAACCAATGCTGTCACGAAACCTCAGCAGAGACTGTACATCGCCGAGAACCTTGGTACAAACGCACAGAAACATAAACTGAGGCTTCCACACTAATCCATTCGGAAGAACACACTCACCGGCATGATTCTTTCTACAGCTTGGATGATTCTCAACTAACAGCACAGGGTTCTCCAGCTTCGTATCAGACACAGCCTGATGTATATAGTGCTGAACCACATCCATGCGCTGGCCAACGTACGACTCGTAGTTCATATTACGTCCTTCAGAAGCGACTGAAGAATGCGTCATTACAAGAATCGTGTTAAGCCATAACGCTGCACCCAAGGTTTCAGTTATAAGGCTCAGGAGAGGGTAATCACTGTATCGCAAGTCGATCGTGTCAAGGCGGTCCAAGTAGAGAACCACATCAGGCGGACGCTTCTTGACGTATCTCTTGATAGACAGCAGAGTCTTTCTGTTTTTCCTTGCGCTGGAAGGTGAAGGTTGGTGTAAGCCAGGGGTGTCGATAAACGTTACTTTAACTCCGTTAACGGTTCCGTTAACCTCTTCTATGCGATCCGTGGCGGGTTGGAAAGCATCGGTTTCGCTTTTGGACTGGCCGAAGATAGAGTTTATGGTCGCGCTCTTGCCAACGCCTGTTTTCCCCAAGACTAGGATTCGAATAGAGAAATCAAGTTCCGGTACGCCGGACGATTCTTGCTCCTTCGCTAGAGTTTTGGCTTTGTCTTGCTTAAGTTTGACTGTTTTCAGTTCTGACTCCTCGGCTCGTATCAGCATTGCGAGGTATACTCGGTATAGAACCTTGGAGACTAGGATGTTGTTCTGTGACTGCCCAAATCTATGAACGAGGCGTAAGAACTGTACTTGGAGGTCACCGATCTTTGCTAGTGGGTTGTGTTTCTTGTCGTTAAGATCAAGACTAGACTGGTGCAAGCTTTCAAGTGGAGTTTGCTGCTGAGAGATGGGAGGCTGAGTTTCTACATCGCCGCTGGTTGAACATGGTGGTTCAGAGCGTGCCACTGGTTCTGGTAAAGCAGGGGCTTGAGCTAAAAAAAAAAAAAAGAGACTATTAGTCATTCAGTCAAAGGGAACATACAAATAAACAGCAAGAACAGAAACTTTTGGGAAGAATCAAATAATCAACAATGTATCAGTCTAAGCAAATTGGGTAGAGTATCAAAAAGCAAAGTTAATTCGATTCTATAAAGCCATAAAATCTTTGGAAGCAATTTAGACCAAATTAAAGTAGACAACAGGAAGTGGCAGTTGATAATAGAAGAAAAAAAAACAGTGAAGGGTACAAAGAGGATATGGCCATAGTGCATAAGAAGAGGCCAAGTAGATAAGTTAAAGAGGTAACACCGTAACAGTAAGTCCACACACATCCCATAATGTTGAACCCATTGAAAAATATAAATCCAAAAAAAGTCAGTTGCAACAATCATTTATTTTTTTCAGGAGACTAAAAGAAAATTGAAGGAAAGAGAGAGAGAGGATATCATACACTGGGAATCGTGTGCTTCATGGTCTCGGGAGAAAGGGGCACTCCCCAAAAGGGGTCTAGATGAGGATGCCATGGAGTTGGATAGATCGAAAACCCAGTCTATGAAGCCTTTCATTCTACCTGCAACAACAACAAACAAGTCAACGCTGAGCTGAGCTACCTAGGCTTAAGCTTTTGTTAAGCCAGAACATTTCTTTTCTTTTTTTAATCTAAAGATTCTGTAGAGAGATAATGATAACGCCCATAAATGCATCTATTATGAAGGAACCCAATTCCCCCAAATTAAGTGAGATGACCTTAAGAATCGCAATCGCAAGAAAACACCATATCAATACTAACGAAATTGAAGAGAATCAAAAACTTGGGTGAAGCCACAGATTTGAATTGAGAAAACTCTGAGAGACCTTTTTGTGTTGGCGACAGTGTTGGTGGGAGAGAGAGGATCGAGGTACGACAAAGGTTAGGGTTTTACGAAATTAGGATAACGAAGAAGATGCTCCCCTCGATTTTTTTCTCTTTTGTTTCTTGTTTGTTTTGTTTCTTCTTTGCATGGTGATAAATTGCGCCCCATACCTGTGCCTAACATGCGCTGCGGATCTGGGGCTAACATGTCTTGGTCAAGTATACTTAAAACTCTAATATTTTATATTTTAATATTTACGTTATCAAAACAAGTCGGCAACATACAAAAAAAAAATACATAGGTGATGATTGTTTCATTGGTTTTTAGATTTTAGTTTTTGGATTTTGGTCTTTGATTTTTAGATTTTAGTTTTTGGTTTTTTATTTTGCAGTAGATTTTAGTTTTTCGAAAAATATGAATGGTTGTTTTAGATTTTGGTTTTTTATTTTTTTTGTTTTTGATTTTAAAATTAACAAAATGAAAAACATTATTAATATTAAAATATTTATTCTGAAAAAGTAAAATATAAAATACGATTATACAAAACACACATAAAATTATTTTAAAACAAAAACTGTTAATACAAAATAAAACTATCTTGAATCTCATATAGAAAATTTTGAAAATCTATACTTAGAAAAGTTTATAAAAAAATGGGAAATATTCCTAATCTTAATTAATACTAAGCAATTTAAAAGAATAGGAAATATATTTTGTAAGTATGAAATAGTAAAAGAAAAATACTAGTTCTAGTTAATATTAAGTAAAACCAAAAGAATACAAAATATAACTTATAGGTATCAAATAGTAAAATAAAAAAAAATCTAATTTCTCTAAATAAAATAAAAAGTTATTAACAATATATATACGTATATATTGATAATTTTCAAATTTATTAAATAAATAAATTTATATTATTGGTAATTTTCAAATTTTATCTGAATTATTTTGTATTTATATCAGTTTATTGTCAGATGTATGTTCCAAAAAGTAGCTAGAAAATGCCTTGAGGAGGTGTTAGTGAGAATTAGATTTATAATGAGTTTTAGAATTTTCAAGTCTAGTGTTATTGGTTTATAGATTTTCACATTCTCATTAAAATCTAGTGTTATTGGTTTGATAATTCTATAGTTCTATACAAAATCATTTGTTATTCAAAAAATTTAGATTTTAATGATTGTACAAATTTAATAAAGTAAGTGTTATTGAGGGGAGAATTGCCAAGTGTGACTCAAAACTTGGAGTCAAACCCAAAACAATACCCCAACTTGGGTCAAAGGCAAAAGTAACCTAAAAGACTATTGAAATTACAACTATCCCCTTGTGACCAAACAAGAAAACGGAATTTTTTTTACGTTTCTACCCCTCGCAAGTCGTCTGTTTAGACGACTTGAAAATAAGTCGTCCAGACGACTTAACTGAAAGTCGTCTGGACAGTTAGTCTTAAACATAATTTAAAAATTTTGTAAAAAATATTTTGATAAGTGAAAAATGGGAATTATGTAATTAACATATGTCTTAGGAGGTATAAATTAAGATATAACAAATTTCAATTGTTTTCAGCATAGATGAGTGAAAGTAGTGAGTCATGATATTCTTTAGTTTATGTTTCATCAACATATGTTGTAGTATTGTATGTGTTCTTAGGGTTAGATTTTGGAAAGCATTAAAACCGTTTTTGAAAATTTTTAAAATTACTTATGCGTGTTCATTTCTGTGTATAGTAAACACTATTTAAGTATAATTTGATTTTATAACGTGGTTAGTTAGTTAATCTAGTCATTTTAGTTCAGGGGTTCATTTTAGGGTCTAGGACGACTTAATATTTTGTCGTCTGAAAACAGACGACTAAATATTAAGTCGTCTGTTGTACATTATCAGCCAGAATAAGTCGTCTAAACCGGACCAAACCTTAAAGTTTACCAATGTAATTTTAAAGCTAACCGGATTATTTACCCAATATATAAGGTGATTTTTATTTTTTTGTTTCATTTTTCGCGAAATTCAGAAACCCTAACAGTTCTCTCTCAAAGGCGATTTCGAATTCCCACGATTTCCGAACAAACCATCGTTCTCAACATCGGCTATCTATCTCACTTCATTCTCACCGTTGTCGCCGCAGCTTCTTCTAACCCTAGCCGCGCCGATTCCTCTAAACCCTAGCGCCGCCGATTCCTCTAAACCCTAGCGCCGCCGATTCCTCTAAACCCTAGCGCCGCCGATTCCTCTAAACCCTAGCGCCGCCGATTCCTCTAAACCCTAGCGCCGCCGATTCCTCTAAACCCTAGCGCCGCCGATTCCTCTAAACCCTAGCGCCGCCGATTCCTCTAAACCCTAGCGCCGCCGATTCCTCTAAACCCTAGCGCCGCCGATTCCTCTAAACCCTAGCGCCGCCGATTCCTCTAAACCCTAGCGCCGCCGCTTCCACTATATCCGAACAAACCGTCGCCCTCGCCACCGTGGTCACCAACGTTCTAAACACTAGCGCCGCCGCTTCTTCTAAACCCTAGCGCCGCCGCTTCTTCTCTGTAAACCTTAGCGCCGTTTCTCTGTAAACCCTAACGCCGCTAAGTCATCAATCTCGAGGAAAAGATGAACATAAAACGTTGTCTCTATCAATTTACTCATTCTCACCGTTTCACGTTTATTTTTTCAGATCTATAACCGCAATGACGAGTACTCCAACTCCTTCTGCGACTGGAAGACTTGTAAGTAATTTAAGTCGTCTACTAAGTCGTCTGGACTTATATTGTTGTCTTTGATTATTTTGCAGACAAAAAGGATGGATATTCCAGAACTCCCCCGTAGGTTATACACATCAGGGGAAGAACCAGAAGCCCACAATAGCATTTCGTATCATACGGATAACAGCAAGTTGCATACTGCTCTTAGGAAAGCTCTTACTGATGACGAATTTGAAGAGCTCAAGGAGTCGAGTTTGGGAGTTTTCATCAAGTTCAAGGAGCAGGGATTTGGTTGGGCTTCAAGGCTGGTTCACTACATGCTCAGTTTCAAGCTGGACATTAAGAAGAAGTATGAGATGTGGTCTCTCGTTGGTCCAGAACCTTTGAGGTTTTCACTGTTAGAGTTTGAAAACCTCACTGGTCTAAACTGCGAGTACATCGAGGACCTTGAGACACCAAAATGTGACGTTACCCCAGAGATGGTTTCTTTCTGGGGGATGCTGGGAGTTCATCTGGAAGCTGGGCCAACTACTGATCAGATAATAGCAGCACTGAAGAGATGCGGGGATTGGTCCAGGGAAGATCGCAAGCGGCTCGCGTACCTCTCCATCTTCACTGGATTCATTGAAGGGAGAAAGTTTTCAACCGCTACACGATCTACTCTGGCAAGGCTAGTGATGGATTTAGAACGGTTTGAGAATTATCCATGGGGGAGAGTCGCGTTTAAGGTGCTGATGGACTCTTTGTGGAACAAAGAAATTGCTGGCTGTTACACCGTGGATGGGTTTATACAAGTTCTTCAGGTCTAGACGTACACAGCTATGCCGGAATTGGGTGCTAGTATTGGTGGTCCCAGAGCAGACAGTCCGTCTCCACCGATACTGGCTTACGAGGGCAGCAGAGGCCGCAGATCAATGAAAGCTGCTATCTTGAGTCAGGTATTTACTTCAATCCAAAAGACTGCGCAGACGACTTATTATAAGTCGTCTGGAAAGTCTTCCATCTGGACGACTTATTAGACGACTTATAATAAGGCGTCTGGAAAGTCTTCCCAGCTGGACGACTTATCGGACGACTTAATTAAGTCGTCTGGAAAGTCTTCCATCTGGACGACTTATTAGACGACTTATAATAAGGCGTCTGGAAAGTCTTCCCAGCTGGACGACTTATCGGACGACTTAATTAAGTCGTCTGGAAAGTCTTCCATCTGGACGACTTATTAGACGACTTATAATAAGGCGTCTGGAAAGTCTTCCCAGCTGGACGACTTATCGGACGACTTAATTAAGTCGTCTGGAAAGTCTTCCATCTGGACGACTTATTAGACGACTTATAATAAGGCGTCTGGAAAGTCTTCCCAGCTGGACGACTTATCGGACGACTTAATTAAGTCGTCTGGAAAGTCTTCCATCTGGACGACTTATTAGACGACTTATAATAAGGCGTCTGGAAAGTCTTCCCAGCTGGACGACTTATCGGACGACTTAATTAAGTCGTCTGGAAAGTCTTCCATCTGGACGACTTATTAGACGACTTATAATAAGGCGTCTGGAAAGTCTTCCCAGCTGGACGACTTATCGGACGACTTAATTAAGTCGTCTGGAAAGTCTTCCATCTGGACGACTTATTAGACGACTTATAATAAGGCGTCTGGAAAGTCTTCCCAGCTGGACGACTTATCGGACGACTTAATTAAGTCGTCTGGAAAGTCTTCCATCTGGACGACTTATTAGACGACTTATAATAAGGCGTCTGGAAAGTCTTCCCAGCTGGACGACTTATCGGACGACTTAATTAAGTCGTCTGGAAAGTCTTCCATCTGGACGACTTATTAGACGACTTATAATAAGGCGTCTGGAAAGTCTTCCCAGCTGGACGACTTATCGGACGACTTAATTAAGTCGTCTGGAAAGTCTTCCATCTGGACGACTTATTAGACGACTTATAATAAGGCGTCTGGAAAGTCTTCCCAGCTGGACGACTTATCGGACGACTTAATTAAGTCGTCTGGAAAGTCTTCCATCTGGACGACTTATTAGACGACTTATAATAAGGCGTCTGGAAAGTCTTCCCAGCTGGACGACTTATCGGACGACTTAATTAAGTCGTCTGGAAAGTCTTCCATCTGGACGACTTATTAGACGACTTATAATAAGGCGTCTGGAAAGTCTTCCCAGCTGGACGACTTATCGGACGACTTAATTAAGTCGTCTGGAAAGTCTTCCATCTGGACGACTTATTAGACGACTTATAATAAGGCGTCTGGAAAGTCTTCCCAGCTGGACGACTTATCGGACGACTTAATTAAGTCGTCTGGAAAGTCTTCCATCTGGACGACTTATTAGACGACTTATAATAAGGCGTCTGGAAAGTCTTCCCAGCTGGACGACTTATCGGACGACTTAATTAAGTCGTCTGGAAAGTCTTCCATCTGGACGACTTATTAGACGACTTATAATAAGGCGTCTGGAAAGTCTTCCCAGCTGGACGACTTATCGGACGACTTAATTAAGTCGTCTGGAAAGTCTTCCATCTGGACGACTTATTAGACGACTTATAATAAGGCGTCTGGAAAGTCTTCCCAGCTGGACGACTTATCGGACGACTTAATTAAGTCGTCTGGAAAGTCTTCCATCTGGACGACTTATTAGACGACTTATAATAAGGCGTCTGGAAAGTCTTCCCAGCTGGACGACTTATCGGACGACTTAATTAAGTCGTCTGGAAAGTCTTCCATCTGGACGACTTATTAGACGACTTATAATAAGGCGTCTGGAAAGTCTTCCCAGCTGGACGACTTATCGGACGACTTAATTAAGTCGTCTGGAAAGTCTTCCATCTGGACGACTTATTAGACGACTTATAATAAGGCGTCTGGAAAGTCTTCCCAGCTGGACGACTTATCGGACGACTTAATTAAGTCGTCTGGAAAGTCTTCCATCTGGACGACTTATTAGACGACTTATAATAAGGCGTCTGGAAAGTCTTCCCAGCTGGACGACTTATCGGACGACTTAATTAAGTCGTCTGGAAAGTCTTCCATCTGGACGACTTATTAGACGACTTATAATAAGGCGTCTGGAAAGTCTTCCCAGCTGGACGACTTATCGGACGACTTAATTAAGTCGTCTGGAAAGTCTTCCATCTGGACGACTTATTAGACGACTTATAATAAGGCGTCTGGAAAGTCTTCCCAGCTGGACGACTTATCGGACGACTTAATTAAGTCGTCTGGAAAGTCTTCCATCTGGACGACTTATTAGACGACTTATAATAAGGCGTCTGGAAAGTCTTCCCAGCTGGACGACTTATCGGACGACTTAATTAAGTCGTCTGGAAAGTCTTCCATCTGGACGACTTATTAGACGACTTATAATAAGGCGTCTGGAAAGTCTTCCCAGCTGGACGACTTATCGGACGACTTAATTAAGTCGTCTGGAAAGTCTTCCATCTGGACGACTTATTAGACGACTTATAATAAGGCGTCTGGAAAGTCTTCCCAGCTGGACGACTTATCGGACGACTTAATTAAGTCGTCTGGAAAGTCTTCCATCTGGACGACTTATTAGACGACTTATAATAAGGCGTCTGGAAAGTCTTCCCAGCTGGACGACTTATCGGACGACTTAATTAAGTCGTCTGGAAAGTCTTCCATCTGGACGACTTATTAGACGACTTATAATAAGGCGTCTGGAAAGTCTTCCCAGCTGGACGACTTATCGGACGACTTAATTAAGTCGTCTGGAAAGTCTTCCATCTGGACGACTTATTAGACGACTTATAATAAGGCGTCTGGAAAGTCTTCCCAGCTGGACGACTTATCGGACGACTTAATTAAGTCGTCTGGAAAGTCTTCCATCTGGACGCTTCTTTACTGTCTCAACCTCATCTTTTTCAAGTATTTACAATATTGCCACTGCAATGAATAGTGGCAACAACCTTGTACGAACTGTTTGGAGCTTTTATTGCCCTTTAATGCACGTAAATCTCTTTACACTCTCTCTGTTTCAATTGTTATGAACTAAAAACAACATTTCTTTCACTTTCTCTCTATATTCATCCAAAAAACTCAAGCTTTTGATTCAAAATATGGGCTATGGTTGACAGAGCCATATTTCTTTCGTTTTTACTTACGGTTGCTTTCGTTTGAGGTTCTGGGTGGTTGGAGAAGACCTTGTGTGCAAACGAAGTCATCTCACCTAGTTTAAGGTACGAATTTGAATTTTTTTTCAAGATCTGTTCGCGTAGAAGACTTACTAGTAAGTCATCTGTATGTAGAAGACTTACTGATGAGTCTTCTGGTCAAACGGACGACTTAAATTAAGTCGTCCAGCTTTGTTTGTTAAAAAAAAACACTTCAGACGACTTATATATACGTCGTCTATGAGAAACGGGCTAGTTTTGCATTTGACCGAATCGTGTCAGATCTTTGACTATTTCTGGACGACTTATAATTCAGTCGTCTCTGGGAAAGTTAAAATTTCAATATTTTATGAAAACTTGACGACTTACGTGTAAGTCGTCCTAGGTTAGTTTTGTAATTGAAAAATAAAACTTCATAATTTAACTTTAACCAGACGACTTAATATAAAGTCGTCCAGCTAAACGACTTAATTTAAGGTCGTCCGGGATAAGCAAGGTTTGACCAGAAAATTGGGAAAAATTCTGGACGACTTTGCTTTCCCCGGACGACTTTAAATTAAGTCTTCTGGAGGGACGACTTTATATTAAGTCGTCTGGTTAAAGTTAAATTATGAAGTTTTATTTTTCAATTACAAAACTAACCTAGGACGACTTACACGTAAGTCGTCAAGTTTTCATAAAATATTGAAATTTTAACTTTCCCAGAGACGACTGAATTATAAGTCGTCCAGAAATAGTCAAAGATCTGACACGATTCGGTCAAATGCAAAACTAGCCCGTTTCTCGTAGACGACGTATATATAAGTCGTCTGGAGTGTTTTTTTTTAACAAACAAAGCTGGACGACTTAATTTAAGTCTTCCGTTTGACCAGAAGACTCATCAGTAAGTCTTCTACATACAGATGACTTACTAGTAAGTCTTCTACGCGAACAGATCTTGAAAAAAAATTCAAATTCGTACCTTAAACTAGGTGAGATGACTTCGTTTGCACACAGGGTCTTCTCCAACCACCCAGAACCTCAAACGAAAGCAACCGTAAGTAAAAACGAAAGAAATATGGCTCTGTCAACCATAGCCCATATTTTGAATCAAAAGCTTGAGTTTTTTGGATGAATATAGAGAGAAAGTGAAAGAAATGTTGTTTTTAGTTCATAACAATTGAAACAGAGAGAGTGTAAAGAGATTTACGTGCATTAAAGGGCATTAAAAGCTCCAAACAGTTCGTACAAGGTTGTTGTCACTATTCATTGCAGTGACAATATTGTAAATACTTGAAGAAGATGAGGTTGAGAAAGTAAAGAAGCCATTTTCGAAAAAAAAAAAAAATGTTAATGGCATTTTCGTAGATAAACTGCAGGTGTGAGGTTAAAATTTCAAAAAAAAAAGGAGTCAAAAGAAAAGGTTAGTTTTCTGTTTGACTCCAAGTTTTGAGTCACTTTTGCAAAAAGCCCGTTATTGAGAGTTGAAATCTTAACATTTTAACTCTCAAAACGAGATTTTGAAAATACTAACATATTTCCCATGAATTCTTAGAATCATTACATTACTTTATTTTCATAGATTTTCACAATATATAAAATTTTTTACAACTCTTTCCAAATTTAACAAATCTCTCGGCTTTTAAAGTTAACAAACACTATAGAAATCTAAGTTTCACTAACACCCCTTAAATATATGTGTTCAGGGTTGTATTATAAATATTAGGGCAATTCTCTTAAATAGACCATTTTCAAGTTTTGATCACAAAAATGGATCACGAAGAAGAAAATAACCAAAATGTTTCATTTAATAGGTTAAAGAACCTTAATACCCTAGAAATATAAAAAAATTAAAAAAATTAAAAAAATTAAAAAAATTAAAAAAATTAAAAAAATTAAAATTTTTTTTAAAAAAATAAAAAAAATTAAAAAAAGTTAATTTTTTTTTTATAGTTTTAGATTATATGTTTTCAAATTCGAACTTCTTTTATAATTGTTTTTTCGAAATTTGTTTTTATTTATTTTTTCAAATTTTCTTTTTGTAATTAGAAAATACTTTTTGAAACAATTTTAAAAATTTTTATTTATAAAATTTTAATATTTATTTTTTATTTTTATAAAATTTTAAATTTCAATCTCAAATCCCTACCTCTTAACTCTAAACCCTAAGGTTTGGATTAATTAACCCTATGAGTATAAGTGTATATTTACCTATTTAATGAAACATTTTGGTCATTTTGATTCTTACCGTCTATATTTGTGACAAAAACTTTTTTAGTGCTATCCTACGGTATTTCCTTAAATATTATCTATATGTACATTTATTTTAAATGCCCTACGTACCGTAGTTTTTTTGCATTATTGATTTTTTATTTGTAACAAAAGTAAATGTAAACACTTTTTAAGTAAAAAAACTAGAAAAAGTTGGATTTTGGTTTTTGTATAGAAATAAACAGTTATTTAAAAAAATTAGTTTTCCTAAATTTTATGAAAATGATTTCTCAAAAAAACTTTATTCGATAAAAAAAGGGTTTTGGAGAAACAGAAACCAAAAACTATTCCAAAAACCGGAAACAATCAACCTCATAATCTCATAATTTATAAGTGGATGCTAAATATATTGAAAAAGACACACGAATGTCAAAACTGAATAAAGTATCAATCGAAAATTAAGTTTATGGCATTGTCAAAGGTTAGAAACAATTCTTAACAAAAAAAACAAACATCCACGTAAACATGCGGATCAAAATCTAGTATTAGTTTAAATAACAAAAATTCCTTCCAAACGCAAGTTCCGTTTAAGTTATTGAACCTTAATTTAAAGTACATGAATTAAACTCATTTCATTGTGCAAACTTGATTTTATATTTTCGAAAATTTAGTGTTTGAATAGGTCATTCATTCATCGGTAGTTTTCTAATTAACAATGTTGTCGAATTTTTTTTTTTACTCAAATGAAGCTATTTTACCTAATTTAATCAAAATCATAAGATGACTAAAAAAATCAAAATCAAAATCAAAATCATACTCTGGTCTTTTAGAGACGCCATGATAGAGGAGATATTTTAATAAAAACATTTTCATTGATTACCATTCTGTAAAAGGGCATTTAACCGGAGAAACGACATCGACACTAGAAACAAAGACACGACAAAGAACAAACAAAAAAAAAACAGATCTGAAAGATGACTTAATAGTAACTTGATAGATAATAAATAAAGTTGAATCTACGAACAACCTTCAGCAGCGCCGACTTCAGGAACTCTCAACGACATCGACCTCTACCTGAGCTGGCTCAGCCACCGCCACATCAACAACTGGCCCAGAAACGCCGCCGACACCGAACACAACAAGGTGGCCACAAAGTTCACGGACACGACCATGAGTGCTCTTGCAGTGGCTACTCCACACCCCAAGGGGGAGAGAACCAGTGCCAAAACCCCCTCAAGACCAACTAAGGTCATTTAAGTCAAATAATATAGTGAATAAAGTAATGTTATGATTGAAAAGAATAATGTTATGATTGAATAGAATTCTAAGCTAGAAACAAAGAATAAACAAAAAAAAAAAAACAGATCTGAAAGAGGACTTAATAGTAACTTGATAGATAGTAATTAAAGTTGAATCTATGAACAACCTTCAGCAGCGCCGACTTCAGGAACCTCAATGACATCGACCTCTACCTGAGCTGGCTCAGCCACCGCCACATCAACAACCAGCCCAGAAATAACGCCGACATCACCAACATCCTCACCCGGCCCTTTTAAATTTTATAAACATATAATGTTTTTGAATTTTTATGATAATATTGTTCCATAAGAAACAAATGAAAAATTTTAAATTAAGCAAAAAATCTAATTCAAAATTAGGATAGGGGTTTATAATTTATTAGTTTAATACCAGTTTTTTCAAAAGGTTTCAAGATTACTACATACACTTCAATTTGCAAATGTATAAATTGCTACTTTTAGTTTAATTGGTTTTTGAATATCGGCTGCTTGTATATTGATATGCTGTTATAGGTCCAACAGATTTGTATTCATGAGGGGCAGAGAAACTTGCAGCTGTTCTTCAAAAACTTGTTTCATGGTGCTGTTTCAAAACTTACTGCCGGTAGTTTATTTTGTTCATTAACAAAGTTTTGTGGCCTGGAGTTAGTTTTTGTCCATGCATTAACACACTTTGTTGATGACAATTCTATTTTTAGCCAGAAGCAGTTCTCCTCCCAAAGTGGAAGGGTTTTAGTTTTTTTCTTTTATAATATTTGTTTTTGCCACAACTCTCTTGAGTCTCTCCAAATCTCACAACTCAAATTCCTCTGTCTTCTTGGGTAATCGGATGTTTTATCTTTTTCTTCAAGAACCAGTGACACGTTCATTGGTAACTGATAAATTTCTCAATACATTTTCTTGAGTGGCAATGATCTCGAATTTGAGAGAAAGTATGGAGAGAAACGAATTAAGAGAAGGCCCTATAGCTATTGCAGTGGACAAAGATAAAACAAGCTGTCAAGCTCTTAAATGGGCAGTGGAACAATATATACCACGAGACAGAACAATAAAACTTGTTCATGTCGTCCAAAGATCTACAGTGAATGCAAATGGACATTCTACAGATGATGAATTGTCTGGCAAGCAACAAAATGATAAAGGAAGTCGTCAGTTTTTACCAATGCGTTGTCTTTGCATGAGACGAAATGTAAGTATGAAGATATGTGTTTCTTTCTTGTTGCTTACGTTACCTTTCTTTTTGTCTCTCTGATTAATGTTCTTTTCTCAGATACAAAGCGAAGTAGTTATGCTTGAAGATCAAGACGTAGCGAAAGCGTTGATTGAATATATTAACCAGAGCTTTATTTCTACATTCTTGCTAGGTGCCTCGTTAAAGAAGAGTATTACAAGGTGACAAACTATAGTTTCATAATCCATGACATAACACACATGAATCTTGTATCTAAAAATGGTTTTTGGGTGATTCTTGATTTTGAAGGCTTTTTAAAGTAGATGACATACCAAGTAATGTGATGAGATGGGCTCCAGACTTCTGCACTGTCTTAGTCATATCAAAGGGAAGACTATCAAGTGTACGTCCAGCCACTAGGCATTTACCTCAAGGCTTGCCTTCTCCTTCTTCAGGGACTGCACCTTCGTCACCACTCAGCAACACTGATGAGGCTCCCTCTGAGATGTAAATCTACCATAACATTATGTTTTAAGCTCTGAGATTAAACTTCTTGAATTTTGGATTTTGAGCAGGTCATTGTCAAGAGAGGACGATGTTTTCTTTGAGGAGTTCTCATCCCTTGGCACAGATTCTTCTACTGTGAACATTAGTGACAGGATCAGTACAGATAGTTCGGTTCTCTCCTTCTATGATAAACTTGGGACTCCAAACATGTTGGAGATTCCTAGATGTCTGGATGATGATGATAAATCCAATCTTTCGATATACCTTAATAGTCCTTCTGATATAAAGCTGATGGACGAAGCAGAAGCTGAGAAGAGAAGGCTGAGGAAAGAGCTGAAGGAGACAATGAACATGTACCATGCAGCCTGCAGAGAAGCCCTCATGGCAAAAGAGAAAGTAGCAGAGTTAGAGATATGGAAAAAGAAAGCAGGGAAAAGGCTTCAAATGGCTGAGGAAACAGCAAAAATGGCCATCATGAAGATGGAGAAGAGAGAACTGGAGGTAAAGCCAAGAGTGGAGGCAGAGATGAAGGTTAGAGGGAGTAATGACAGAAAGGTGGTTCTGGATTCTCCTGGAGAGTCTCATATGGTGGTAAAATATGAGAGCTTGCTCCAAATTGTAGTTGTACTTTTCTTGTTCTACTTTTATTTCACACTCAGACAATCCTCTTTCTTGCGATTGGAGTTGGGAGATAAGTAACAATGTCATCTGCTTCAGGACAAGTTGCTCATTCATTATTCTCTTGTATAGATCAATCTTATTATATTTGTTCACTTTTCACAATGCAAAATCACAATGCTTGTTGATTGTTGTTCCCTTTTTTTGAAACTACTCTTAAATTCAAGTGTTCACACCTGTTAGCGCTAACTTCATACATGGTTGAGTTGGGATCACATATGATCCTCTTATCTGATGCATGAGAGTCATGCCATGGGTTCAAGCATCATAAAAACATATAGTTTACATTCAGAATAGGGACCGAATAAAACTTGAGGCTCAAAAACTTTTGCCTCAACATATGGGTTTAAGTTTAGTCTTGGTTAAGAACTTGATAGACATCCTTCTCTCTTACCATCTGTGTCCATCATATCAGCTAATACACATAGTTTTGGTATAATTATATGTCTACGATATATAACCTCAGTTTGTAACCAAGTTAAAGCAACTCGAGATCATCGGCGAAGGAATCCAGCATGATCGAGACACCATAAAGCAGCTTGAGCAGCCTGTTCTGATGCACTTTTCTTAGTTGGTTTAGTTTCACCATAACACTCCAGTGTCATATTGGGGGCATCTACAACCTCCAGGATTACCTTATAGCTGAATCTGTAAACATGCACATAGTTGACGACAACAAATCCAGTAACTAGCAGTTTAGAGATGTAGGCATTACTTGATCAATTTACTTACGTTTTCAGGTGGGCTGGCCCTTCCTCACAACATACGAACTCTGGTGTCTTCCAACAGTTGGCAACACATGTTTCGCGCAAGAGAGATTTTGCAGTTTTGATGATCGACCCACCTGTTCAGTTTTAGTCATCAAATTAATAACTCAGGATATATAGATGCAGGAAGTAATATCCAATCATTTTACTTCAAAAGTTCGTCATCAAAATACCTGCTTCTTTGATGGTCTTTTGAGGAAGGCTTTCTTCTTTTTCAGATGGTGGTGCATTGGTGAGAACTCGTCTGATGATGTATGAGCTGCTTGTTTCACTAGTCTTGCTTTCAGTGACAGGATCCACCTCAAAAGAATCTTGGATATTTACGTTTTCAACGTCCAGTCCATCAAGATCCACAACGCCTATAGGCTCTTCATCGTAGCCAATCAATTTAGCTTCATTTCGGATGCTATTCTTCAGAACATCCTCCAAGGGATTGGAGGTTTTTATGTGCCCATGAGCCTGCGGATGAATTACACAAATACTTTGTTAAGAAACCATTTACAAAACTGAACGCTAGGTAGCATAAGATAGAAATACATCACATAAATAGAAGGTAGTTAAGCCGCAACTACCTTCAGGTTCGTAAGCATCAGCTGAGCAGCCTTTTTGGTACTCTCTTTTTTGTTCCGACCAGTTGCAGAAGCTGTAAGGCAAGAACCTTTCTTGGTCACTTTTAATTCAACAGAAAAAGCACCATCCTTCTTTGTCGCTGATATCTCCTGATCCCACTTGTAAGACTGGCAATATTCAAGCAGTTCTTTCACAGGACTAAGCTGCAGGTTAGACAAGTTTTTCACTGGATCTAAAAAAGATAGCATTATTCTCCAGACATGATTCAAGTTGAACCCACAGTCGAGGAAAAGAGCCCCCAAAAAGGATTCTATCAAGTCACCAAGAACCTGCATACAAATATAATAACTACGTTAGTTCTTTCTTCCACTTATATATCCATATTATATCAAACAAGACAAGTTCTAAAAGAAAACTTCAACGAATTATCCCAGGTTCCACCAAAACACACTAATATACAGAACATAAGCAGCAAATACTGCCTTCAAATGGAAGGAAGATCCAAACACACACCTTTGGGCATTTTGGACCTTCAGATGGTCCGCTAGCCAATGGTGACGCTGTCACGAAGTTGGTATAATCCTTTATAGCATCATGGAGATAAGTAGAATCGCAAAATAGAAATCTCTGTAGTGAAAAACTGACAGCAACATTTGCAAGCGCCTTATTATTTACCGAGAGCGATCTTAGATCGGTCAGTTGACCAGGTTTCAGTTTCGGAAAGACTGAGAAAAAATAGGATGTCATCAAGTAGTCCAGAACAGCATCCCCAAGAAACTCCAATCTCTGCAGACCCCAAATTAGAGAATTTTGGTTACAATAGATGTATACCAAAAAAAAAATGAAAAGTATTAAGAAGAAAAAAAACCTGGTAGCAGCCTCCTCCATGCCTGTTGTAAGATGGATGGATGAAGGCTTGTAAAAGTAGACCTTTGTGGAGAAACTTATATCCAAGCAGGCTTTCCAGGGCCGCCAAATCAAAGCAAGTAGTCAGTGGCATGTACCGCTTGCTTGCAACACAAGCATCTCTTACTTGCAAGGACTCAAAATCAACATTTATGCCAATCCATTTAAGAAATTCAATGGCCCCCTTGAAGCCACTGTCAACTAAGAATGCTCCCACAAGAGCCTCAACCACATCAGCAATTGTTTTCTTGTGCAACCAGTGATGGCCTTTGCTACATCTGATTTCACCAGTATTTGATTCCAAAAGCCCAGGAACCTTATCCAAGGAATGAACCTCTTTCATTGCTGCCTCGTCACAGGTTACTCTGCATGGATGGCCCAATGCAAAGAACTGTGTAGGATCGAATGCTTGATCACGGATGTAAACCTGGGAAAATGCCAAGGTTAAATATAATCCAAAACTAGAGTTAACTAAATTACTACATCTCAGTCTGCTTCTATCTGAGATTTGATTTCGAACAAATGTAACTGAGAATATATTCAATGTAGGCAAGGGTTGTGGTGGTACTCTATGCACCATATCAGTATGTGCGTTCTGTGCAGCAACAGCTCAAACTATATTTAAAATGTACCGGCCACCAAAAATTTTTAAGGAATGTTTTGAGGACCTGCAAATTTCTCCTTGTTGCAAGCCTAAACAGGTTGGAATTGTTCACAGCATTTGAGCGTCTCCGCGTCAACTCTCCTTCATCAAGCCTATCATGATGTAGAAACAGGTGTCGGCTAACAGCAAACTTGAGGAATGCATCCCCAAGCACCTCAAGCCTTTCAAGAGAAAAGCGCTCCTGACATTTCTCTGTTGTGAGCGCCTCAAGTACCTATACCAATTCACTCGATCGGTAAAGATCAAACATAACAAATAACAAATTTTAAGAAAATCAAGTAAATGGGTTATCAATTGAAATGAGATTATACTCTGTGACCAGAAACTTCAGCTATCTCAGGGATAGAGGCAGACAGCATGTGTTTCAGTTCGATAGCCACGAGTAAATTCTCCATACGGTGCATGACTGATGGCAGCAAGGATAACGAACTTCCAATGTCTTTAGATAATCCTTTTATCTTTAACTGAGAAAGCTCTGGAGGAATTTCTATGAAATATTCCTCAAGTTCATTTGGTTCTGTTTTTTGGTAATGAGAGAATGGTAAAATTAGAGTATACAAGGTGTGTTATGCGTACACATACATGCACAAGAAATTTGTAATAAGAAAAAGTCAAATAAGAAAATTACCTAAATTCTCCCGCTTTCGGTTGTGAAGCAAGTTCCGAACATAACTAAGCGGTTTCAAACGCAAGAGTGGCTGTAAAGGATGCTTGAGTTTCACGCCATACCTGGTTTTGTTAATTAAAATGGGAAAGTTCTTAAACTCAGAAAATCATGTGATCCTATAAAATTCTACAGTCCCACCCAAAGTGATAAGGATTGTTATACTGCTCTCTGGAAACTGGGAAAAGAACATTATAACAAAATCAAACTAGAGTGACACAAAGAAAACGCAGAACGCAGGACCTCCCAGAGAAAATATGCCATCGAACAATCACTAAATAGTAGTAGCTTAGTAGCTTACGAATTATATATGCTTTCCAGATGGGTTTCGGTGATTGATTTTCTAATAGCACTGAATCCATTTCTTCCATGGCAGATATCCGTGACAAAAAAAAATTGCTTTTTGTGGGTTGCGAAAACCACACTGTTCTTCACATCATCAATACTCCAGCAGCCATTTGCAAGCTTTAAATGAGATCCCGCAGGAGGATCCATATCTTCAACTAAGCCAGACGGAGCCTTGAAGATAGGGGATGACAAGCAGCTTCTAATAGTCGCCCAATCAACAGATAAAACACTTTCTGAATCATCCAGATTAATTGGAAGAAGAAGGTAGAAGGTAGATTTGCTAGTTCTAAAAGAGTCTTGCAGCCCCAAGGGAACAAATTCCGTAATTAGCTCCCGCCGTTCAAAAATAATTTTCAGGGAAACCTCCTGGAAACGCTCCGCTAGCCTTATCTGCATAAAACATAAATCAATTTAGAAACGTCAATCTAGTTAAATTTTTATCATATTAAAAAGCTCAATACCTCATCATTGTCGAAATTGGCGTCTCCTTTTGGAAAAATCTTCACACTTACAGATCTTTGATGCGCAAGGTGAAGATCAAAATCCATAGTCTCAGCCTCAATGGGAAGAGGTGACTTCATGAAGAGACCAAACTTCTTGTAGATCCTATCGGCGGGATGAGGCACAAACCTTATGTAGTAAGATTGAAGATTGACACAACTCTTTGATGGATCCCACTTTTGTTTAAACAAGTCAGGAACAATCATCTCATACAGTTCACCTCGTGAACAGGCTTCACCTGGCAAGAAAAAAAAGACCGTTATATAACGAGTGATCAGTATAAACAACTAAGATTTATAACTGAACCACTTATGCACCTTCAACTTTATCAAAATCAAATTCTTCATCTGACAACTCGTCCTCGGTTTCTTCATTTGAATCCGGCAACAGAAAATTGTTAAGTACACCTAAGCTGTGCAACTTATAGACAGCCTTTAGACAAGCATTCCTTTTAGCAGCTTCAATCGAAGGTAGTAGCGAACTGACGATTTCACTTATAGGAGCATTAGCAGGTAAAGTTATGCGACAGATCGTTCCACCAAACTCGTCAACAGGTTTGAATTGAAATTCCGGCTTAGGCTGAAAAAATCTGATGGAACAAAAGGCGGCAAATGGAAATTCAGTTATGACACGCCTGCTTACTGTGGAAAGTGAATACAAGAAGCACCAACAGAAAAATTGGAAGCCTTACTCATCATGTGGAAGCCTAGAACAATACTTATAGAGAAGGGAGATGCTACTTCCACCACTGATACAAGCTCCTGTCTCATGAACTCTGTATACCTCATCATCAAGTCTAGGACAAGTTTCCTCTGACGTTCTGGAAGTAATTTCCAGGTTCATTCGATCTTCATTTACTTTAAAATTTTCAATCAGATCCATCTCTTTCTCGTTTCCCCTGAATCACGAAAGAAGAAACAATGTAAATGCGTAGGAGCACAAACGATCTCATAATTATGGCCTTATCAATTTCTCATTCCTACAGACCTGTCCACTAGAAACGCGTATTCAGACTTGGGCATTCGAGCACGGCCTCTGGACTGTATGAAGCTGGTAACAGTCTCCGGCAAATCAAAACGGATCACAAGACAGCATGTCTGAATATCAAGACCTTCTTCGCCAACTTTAGTGGCAACCAGTAGATTGAGCTGGAACAAAAAGAGGAACGCTTAGAAGTTAGTTGGAAGTGGCTTGAAAATTGATCCTAGAAAATACATGTTTGTCTAAACGGGTGTTTGCCTGTATTTTGTTTCTATATTATATGTGTGAACCGTGAAGGCATACAGTGTACATGGATCTCCTAATAGTAACTATAGATTCAAAGATGGCTAAAAATCACCTCTTTGGATTGGAACCGTTCAAGAATTGTCTTCATACTCTTTCTTGACATGCTCTTCACTCCAGAACTAAGTCCAACAAGGAAATCAGACTTCCAAGACTCTAGCAGTTTTAAACTATTTAGTATGCATGACAACGTCCTCGCAGTCACAATCCGATTGACAAATATTATACACTTCATGTGTGGCTCTATCCTGAAAGAAAAATACAAATTGAAGCCTACTGCAAAATATACCATGGGCTTCTCTTTCAAAATGGCCTCATTAGCATGACAGTTGAATCAAACACGATGCAATAAATTAGCAATCAAGGTTTCACAGGACTAGTGGACAATAACAACTACCTTTTCCATATAAAAATCCAATGTCTTTTGAAGGTGAATTAAGAGCTGGAAATTGTTTATTCAGGAAAAGCCATATTCTGTCTTCGGAACATAGATCTATTGATTATGGCCAATTTTTTCGTGTATCTATAAAGTCTATCTTCTAGGTGCTCAAACGTATCTTACGAAAAAAATAAACTAAAAAGGTAGGGATGAAAGATAGGTTAGTGCAGGCTAGATTGTTTAAAATAAAGTAAAACTTTGTCATTTTTAAGGTAAATGATACCATGAGAAAACGCAAATTCAGCATCGGTTTTTGGTTAAGTGACTACTCAATAAAGCTAAGGATAGTTCATTCATTTCTTTGGAATAAGCAGCACAGAAGTATTCCAATACTCTGTCACCTCTCCCAAGTACCAACCTGAATGCCGAAAGGATTTTAATCAGTTGTAACAGCTTTCTTGAGAAAAATGGTTCCTTCAACGCTGGTAAGCTGATAAGTTCAGATGCATTCTCATCTACAATCACAAAGACAGCAAACAAATAATGAGGCAATCAATGACTTCTTTATCAGGGCATTCACATGAAAATAACAAAATGAAGTGCACAATAAGTTAAAAGTTTCACAAGTTGCAACTCCGAAAAAGCATATGCATTATTGGAAGAAAAAAATAATTTTAAAGAAAATACAAACTAGGATACCATGCCATCATACCTTTAGCAACTTTAGAAGAAAGGACTTCGGCAGCCAGAGAAAGATATGTGATACATATCTTTGACTTATTATTCTCTTCCAAAGGCTCTTGATGTACATGACGGTCACTGTTCAGTTGGATTCTAGCAGCCTATAATAAATGAAGAGGGAAACATTATGAGGCCACAGCATATATATATAGCATACGAGACAAACAAGAAACAACACAGAATCATTTTGGCTAGATGTAAGGTTTACATATCGAGGTTAAATGGTCATCATAAATTAAAGAAAAATGCTTGGAACCTTGCGGATAATTTTTCTCTAGGAACTTTTATAAAATTGGAAATCGGAAATAATCCACAGTAAGGAATCTTATGCCAGCCGGTGTAACCTTTAGACCTACACAACTAATGCAAAGTTGCAGTTACTTGGCAATTGTGATTATTACTGCACCCTAAAATATATCGTCTGGTGCTTCGTAAAACATTGAAGAAACCAGGTAATACAAGTAATCAACACTTAATATAAGGAGCCTCGGAAATAAAGACATCTGAAACCAAAACCAGAAACTGTATATCAAATCTATAAATTAGTTTCCGTATGAAATGTCTACCTGTATTGCTCCCCAAAGGCCAAGATTCACCAGACTATATATGAGATTATCATGAGTTCTTTTCAGAAGCTTTTTCATATTTAAGAGGACCTGGGTTTGATGGGTATCAATCTGCTGCTTAACTGATGCCAAACACTGTTCATATCAGGAAAAGAATATCAGTTCATGTATCCACCTACGGTGACAAAACCAGTTATGAGACACATTAGACAACCCGCTGTTTGATGTCCTCCAGCATGTTTTCGTATTTTTCATATATGTTGGTCGATTGAGATGCTTCACTCCCAGCTGTCTGATAATAATATACTTTGACTATAGGAGATGAAACAAAACCATCCAGCTGGACGTTGCTTTCCACTGAGTAAACCTTTAAGATCAGGGTAAACAAAAAGGGAAATATTAAAACATTGTTCGAAAGCAAACTGAGTGTAAGACCATTATCATGATTGCAACCAAGAGAAAGATATTTTTGCTTTAGATTTGCATCAAATGATTAATTTGGCACCATAGTCTTGGGCCGAGAAGATCCAAGCCGAGTTTTATTTCTACTTCGGTATCACTCAAATCAACACAGTGTGACAGGTCTTAACATATAAGCTATCATCAATCATGCCTAGGAAAAATATCTTGTATGCCGAAATTAGGGAATTCAAGGACCAGCTTACCTTGGCATTGAGCAAATTTTCAAGGCTATTTATGCTTTTCGATAAATTCTCTGATTGAAAAGACCCTGAAAAACAGGTAGTGCTGTCAAACACTCGACCATGTATAGAACGAATATGATCAAAGGTCGCAGCTAATACCAAGGTCACCATAAACCTCATGATCGAAAGAGAAAAACGAAAGGTAAGCAATGTAGGAGCTAAATCTCTTGCTTTAGAATTTCTGCGGAACATATGTTCCTTCTTGCTAGGTGAAGGCTTATCACATTCATCGTTATAAAGAGAAATTTAAATGTTAAAGGAAAAATATAAAAAAATCTTCCTACGAGTTTCTCTAACTGGTATTGGGAAATTTTGACCATTTCATAATGCGATAATGAATGATTTGGACAGAAATGGAACTGTAATCAGGAATTCACATCACAGAAATGGGGCCTACCTTTGCCAACAACTGGAGATGCAGTCATTCCAAATATACGAGGTCCTTTTACACCTTCTGTTTTATAGAAAACCTGCATTTGCAAGCCCCTAAAAGTTGGTTATATGTTAAATGTGATCAGTCACCACATACCAAGAATGTGGAGAAAAGATACCTTCAAGATTTGTGCATAAGGATGGTTGCTTTGTTCTTGAGCATGGTGACACTCATCCAATATTAGAAGGGAAATCCACTCCATCCTGATGAAACAGTGCTGTAAGTTATGCAGAAGTATTTGTGGGGTCATAACGAGAACCTGCAGGAAACAGACAGCCACAATAACGATGATCTCATTGGTCAAAACGATGGTTACCACATAAAAAGGTTAGAAAAAAACAATCAACTTATAGGGTTAAAAGGATAGAAAGATCACCTCATTCTCTGAAACCTCTCTCTCCCAGTCAGAATGGGTAGTCACAGTCCGATTGCCACCGCAATGTGTTGCAACTTTGAAGTTGATAGACTTTGCTATGACTAAGGCTTGCTGAGAAAGGCAAAAAAAAAGCACAAACAAGAGAGTAAGAACATAGAGCCAAAATCAATCAGATCCATTACGCAAAATGATGTAATCAAGAGGATTATGCTCTCACCTGTTCAACCAAAGCAACAGTGGGAGCAAGAAAGATACAAACACTCTTCCTAGGGCTGAGAATCAAAGGTCCAAGCTCATAGATAACCATCACAGCAATGTGAGTCTTCCCACAACCAGTTCCCAAATACACGATAACGTTCTCCTCCACTGCTTTCTCGCACAGATCCAGCTGATACCTTCATGCACAAAAGCAAACCACGCCAATGAATCTCAGCACAATCAACAACACACTCGTTTTTTTATTCTTCTGTAATCAAAGACAATCTCATCAGATTTTCTTTGGATAACATGTTAATTTACTAGTCCAATGACCTTACTCAGCTACAAACTTGCAATCTGAAAGATAACGAAAGTGTACGGAAACCGAAACGTGAAAGCAAGCTAACGGAAGGTGAAATCGAGCTGCGAAAGTGGAGAAAATCGGGGAAATCGAACCTCCTGGCGATTTTTCTAGGATCTTTCTCCATTTTGGCGGCGTGATCATCCGTCCAAGCGCCAGCCGCCGAGTAGTAGGAAGAGAAGGAGGAGGAGGAAGACGCGAAGGAAGAGGAGAGGTTAGTGTCAGAAGCATCGTCGCCGATTTCACGGTCCGGCATGGTTGAAGAAGGGAAGAAACTTGAGAGTGTGTGGCAGTGAGAATTGAGACGGCTTACTTGCTTTTTGCTTTTTTCCCAGAGCTTTGCCTCCCCAACGAAGTTATTCCTTTTTCTTTTCTTTTCTCTTTTTTTCACCCTCTGGGTCAAGCTGAGGTCAACTGCTCTCTCACGCATTATTCATGATCGCACGTCTACTTTCAAATGATTCCTCTCTTTTTTTTCTCCTGTCCTCGTCTCCTTTAAAATGATTCGACTACACATTGATAGGTGATTTAGTTTTTTTTTTTTTTTAAAGGTGATTTAGTTTGTTAATAAATTCAATTATCCAGAAGGATTCCCTAAACCCTAAACCCTAAACCCTAAACCCTAAACCCTAAACCCTAAACCCTAAACCCTAAACCCTAAACCCTAAACCCTAAACCCTAAACCCTAAACCCTAAACCCTAAACCCTAAACCCTAAACCCTAAACCCTAAACCCTAAACCCTAAACCCTAAACCCTAAACCCTAAACCCTAAACCCTAAACCCTAAACCCTAAACCCTAAACCCTAAACCCTAAACCCTAAACCCTAAACCCTAAACCCTAAACCCTAAATCCTAAACCCCAACCTTTAACTCTAAACCCTAAGTTTGTGACTTTTGATAAAACATTAAGTGCTATTTTTGTGACTTTTGACCTTGAGTGCTAGTTTGGGAACATAAACTTGATTTAGTGTTAATTTTGTCTTTTTCTCAAGGATTTATCCTCATTATTTTAAGATATGCATAATCATAGTTTAATAATGTATATATTTTATTATTTATTAGGAATATCGTAAGATATTTTTATGAAAGTGTTTTAAAACATTTCCATAGTCCGTCAAAATTGAAAAAAAAAAAATCTAGTTAGCTATTTTTAAAAGATATTATGAAGACATTCAAAATAATAAAAAATATGTAAATCAAACAAGTAATAAAAGGAGAATAAGAGTTTTAGATAAACCGTCCACGTCTGATAGAAAAATCATCCAATCACAGATAGCATTTTGACCACGTCATTAAGCCTATGTCGAAAATGATTAATAGTGGACTTGTTTGTGTGGGTCTAATTTATTTTTCCATGGCGCAAATTGCTCACATTCCGCAAAAACCTATTCTTCCTCCCAACTGATTAATCGTCTCTGGCCCTTCCTCTCCGTCGTTATCGTTTCACTTCTGAGTCATTTAACATTTTCTTTACTCCTTCTTCCTTTATGGTTTCGTTCCAACTCCCTACGTTTCTCCTCCTATATAAAGTCTTTCGTATCAACCAAAAACCTACAGCCTCACGGAAAATGTGGAAACCTGCGGAGGAGTAGGGTTCCGAACGGAGCTCAAAGTGTTCATATCAGCTTCGTAAGGTATGGATTTTGAAGTCTGTAATAAATTTGAAACTTCTTGCTACGGTTCAAGGTGTTGATGTCCACCTTATGCAGCAGGACAACGTCAAACGTTTTCCTTCCTTTGACCATTCTAATTATAGCATATCTTCAGGTAGATTAAGGATTATATTCACTATATCATTGTTTGAGAATGAGATCATTAATCTATACTTTCAGGTTTATAATATGTTCAAGCTCTGATTACTTGCAGCTCTTCTAATTCATTGTTTATTCTGCTTAAATGCATATGCAACAACCGGAATCATGTGTATATGTTATGTTTTGCATGTATTAGCTTTCGAAAAAGACTTTGCAAGTAGAGATGTTGAAGCTTTTGCATCTATTGATAAATTCATTGAAACCAGTGGTGGAGATTCTGCTGATAACATCAGTTGGATTTTATATGGCTTTTGATGGAGACAATCTTCTACTTAAGAAATATTTGAACAGCGTTGGTTATTACTTAATTAACTCTTTCTATTTATAAATCTAATATACAACTCAACTTCTTTTTTTTATCTATAGATTGTCTTCTATGTGTTTAGTCCTTCGCTATTGGAAACCGTTTAGCTGGTAGTGTAACATATGAAAGCTTGGTGAACATGTAAGTCACCTGAATTTTTTCATTAGGAGTTTAGATCTTTTCTCTCAGGTTCTTCATACCTGTTAATATTCTTCTCACATTCGTCATTGTTTCCTTATTAAGCTGGGTTGTATTCTCATCACTAAGCCTCCTTCGCCTACATCTTCGTGGTCTCATTGTTGGTTGATGTGCGGCTGGTAAGTAAGCCTTAAAAGTCATGTCTGAATATTTGATATTCTGTTCACTTTTGTTTTACTTAATGATATGATACTAACGAAGCCCAAAACAGGGAATCTGGGAATATACCATCAATCATAATCCCAACTGTTTATAAAGACAAAGGAGAGGTCTATCTGAAGATCCTGAGAATTGCCACAAATATGGAATGGGTTATGTTGCACTCTCCATGGCCGTAAGTAGTCATCTCACTTCTTCAAGGTTTTATCGGTGTATATTTTATTTTTGGCATCAGCCACCAGATATACATATATCATACAGCTACACAATGAAGAAATAATAATTTTCAATTCATATATTTTGTTTTCAAAAAGAATTATAACAATCTTAGTTGTAAAACAAATGTAGCTGAGATTTTGTAACACACACACAAATACACAATTCCCCAAAATCACCAAGAATCCTTATTGTTGCGCACCTGAAAGAATAGTTGATCACGAGTATGTTTCAATGAAAATCATAAACCTTCTTTCTGTAAAAGAAAATAAAAACCCTGTGAAGACTCTGTTTGCGAAGTTGCAGTCGAGTGCTTTGGTTTGGAGATTTGAATTACAGAGTTTCTTTAGCCTATTAAGAGATGAATATTTCTAGAGACAATGATTGTGACACACTTCTTGAGAAAGACCAGGTTTTGTAGTAGAAATTATCTTAAAAACTCAAATCTTTATTGAAGACCAGGATGAGTGTTTCTCTTGAAACTCAGATTCTCACGCCGGAGAAGCCACTAAGTCTAAGGAAAACCTATGTACTCATGCTTGGTTGGTACTATCCAAAACTCTAGAAACACATTTTTGTGGTGTGTTTGGAATGTCTTCAGGTTTGATCAGATTCCATGAGGAGGAGAAGGAATAGAACTTTCTTATACTTTAGGAGAATCACGGTTTTCAGATCACAGACCGGTTTGTGCAAATATTTGCAGGAGAAGTTGTTGTGAAGAGTCTGAGAAACATAGATAATGTTATTCATGTGCGGCTGCAAGATTGGTTGAGGATTGCACTCCAAACTCATAGTTTTAACTAAGATTATTATAGTTCTTTTTGAGAACAAAATATATGATTTTTTTAATAGTAATTTTTCTTCATTGTGTATGGTTAATTTTTGGCATCAGCCGTCATGATACATATATGTACTTCAATGTTATCAGATGAGATCTGTTTACATATGAAGTTATTGACACTCAACTTTCCATTGAATCCAACTATGACACCTGCAAAGTCCCATTGATTTTTCGCGAGAAGAAGAAGAATATGACGATGAGGTCTCTACACTTGATCAATAACTATTCACCCTTGCAATAATGAGTAATGACTGTATTATGAGTGTGTAACATGTTAGGAGGTGGACAAAGTCAATAGAAGAGTGGTTTTACTGTCAGAGTAAAGGAGTGGAAAAGAAATAATAGAAAAGGGAAAATAAAAATGAAACTGGAAGTAAAGATTTCTTTTTAATAGAGAAAATATTAATATACAATTATTCTTTTGGAAGTAAATAAGCTGAAAATCATTTTCAGTTGATTGGTTGAAAATAGACTAATTTAACAAAAAAATGTTTATACTAATTTATTTACTTTATGCATGCTAGAAAAACAATCAATATTTTGTTTCTCAATGCAAATTCTTCGAATTATAAATAAATAAATAAATTCATAATATTTAATCTGCGGGTAAACAAAGTTAGTGATTGTAGATTGGAATGAACATAAACAAAGTTTAAAGTTTTGACTCTTTGGTAGTATACATTTACGTATTCCCAGTTTAAGCCGATGAAAAAGATGTTGACGCATACACAAGCCTAAAAAATGGTTGTCAAACTGTATACTAATATGTGTTTATGTTTGACTCCAAACGTTGAACATGAAAGGAAGGTCTTCAAACACCACATAACAAGAGTTGAAAGTGGCGACTACAATGTACGGGTTGTGTCCCTGAGGATTGAATTTGGTTTGTTTTTTTTATTACCAAAATGGTATATAATCATGGTGCACTTACTAAAATCCAAATATAGAGACAATGATATAACTTCAAATAGTTACTCAAAGCTAGCTGAATTCTCAGTTACCTGATGTATATAACAAGATATATTTTCCTTGGGAGCTTGAAAGATAATTGTTTACAATACAATTTACAATAAATGTATTATGGAAGATGTGATTTTATATGATAGTGTTGATTATAATAACTAAATTGATAAATTCAATTTGACTTGAAGGTTTGTTTTTTTAAAAAACTCCATAAATCTAATAAAATAACCGTTTTAATTGTATGTATTTCCTTGAGCCGCATATAATATTTAAATTGAAATACTTCATATATTATACAATCAAAATGACTCATGTTTTAGAAAAAAATCTTTTGTTTCGAACAAGATTAAGTTTTTAATTTTCAATATAAATTTATATCTTTTAATGCTATGTGAATTTTTATTCCATAGTTTATTTTATATTGGTTGAGTTGTGATTTGGTAAATAGTTAATGTGCTTTATTTTCTAAATCTTAAAAAATAATTCTTTTTAAATTTGTGTGCATAGATTTAAAACATCATGTAATAAAAAAAGGATTATAATACAGTTATTCATATATAATTAAAATTATATAACTATTCATACTTTACTCATATCATTTGTTGATGTTATTGTTAAGAACTAAATAATAGTTTACTTATGCATTTTGGTTTAAAAATATTATCCATCACAACATATATCTATGTAAAATAAATTTTTGAATATTCTTCAAATATAAAGTAAGTTAGAAACTATTCCCTCCATTTCTTAATTTTTTTAGAAAGTATCACCTTAACATTGTTCACACAGATTTAGAAAAAAAATTGAATTCATTTATTATTTTATTAATTACACCTATTTGACCAATACTATTTGAGATAAATAAAATTCTTTTTAACATTAATGGATTTTAAAATTAATATTAAGCTGAAAGTAAGTATAACTTTTGCATTGAAATTCTAAAGTGACATTCTTTGTTTAACAAGAAAAATGTTAAAATGACATTTTTCAAGAAATAGATGAAGTATATATAACTAAAATAAAAATTCTATAAATTTTAGTTTTATTACTGATTTTTAGACAAAAAAATATTTTCACGTAAAACAAACTAGAATATTTCAGAAACTATACTAGCTAAGTGATACATTAAAAATCTAAGATATGTTTGAAAATAATTTATCGAATCAGTTTTACACTTATTACTTTTTAAATACTGATCTTTTAAAGTTTATAAACACTTTAAGTTAACATTAACCAAATGTTGACCTTGAAAGTTGTTCTACAACGGGCATAAGTCCTGAAGACATCATAGTAAGTGTATCAACTCATATAGATTCTAAAAATCATAAATATTTTATAATCCTGTAAATTTGAGCTAAATTGTAAGTAAAAATTGCAAGCTTAGTGATTTAAAGTAAAAATATATAAATCAACTGAGATTAATAATATATTTTTATAATAACCTAAATATGTAAGAAAAAATATTTTGGATAATAACTAAGGTTTAACAAAGTCTTTATTCATTTCACATTTGACTATCATCACATACATATTTTAGATAGTAAAAATAGTATATTGTGAGTTTTACTCATATCTAATTCAATTTACTATTTATATTCTTATAACATAGATGTAGTATATGTGTAATATATATATTAAATACAATGATATTTAAATAATCTCGGGCGTAGCCCGGATAAAATCTCTAGTTTATCTAATTTTAACGTGGATTTGTATTAGGGCTTTATATTATTTCATCTAGTTTATAAATAACTTCAGTCTTTCTATCTTTGTTTTATTACAGACTAGGGTCGGCCTGCCCTACGAGCGGGAAGTTATAATAAAAATTATTTTATATTAACTTATAAAGTATTTAAAAATTATTATAGATAAAAAATTATAAACAAACAAATGATGAAAAAATTATGAGATCATAATAATAAATATTTTTGTTTTGAATTATAACGACAATAAATAGCATTATATTTTTAATATTTATTTTAGTTTCAAATGTTTATTTTTATAATATATAGTAATCATTACTTATTATATATAAATATGCACGTTACAATATATATATGTTGAATAAAATGACATAGAAGAATTATTGTCAAAGAAGAGTTATTTTTATGAACATAAATTCGCTAATATGTTTTATCAGAGTGTTTTAACAAAAATTTTGAATTGTCTAGACTATTTTTATTTTCTAATAACGAATTTCATAACACACGGATTATATACCTAAATTTGTTAAACTTATAAAAAATATATGTAATACTTGCATTGTACATTATATTTAATTTAGTTCTAAATTTTGAATAGCCTGCTGGTTTGACTTTGTTCTTCGAGTGGGTTAAATTGATCCATAATTATTGTCTTTTTTTGTCCTTTTCATTTGTTTCATAATGATCGTCTTTTATGAAAATAAAAACCTATCGAGTTCACTATTTACGTAAAATGTGCTAGTTTGAATCGTCAAAGGCAGAGTCAACATAACAAAAAAGTTCATTATGCGTGTAATGAATTGATTTTTTATATAAACTAGGATTTTTACCGCGCTACGCGCGGTTGTTAATTTAAATTTGTGAAACTTTCCATTTAAGTGTCGAACCTTTTTTGTTTGAGCTTGTACTTATTTTACATAAATATTTACTGATTATTTATAATTAATAAATTTTAAATAAACAATTCTATTATATTTTATTTATTTTTCCAATAAATTTAAAAGATTATTTTTTACTATATACCATCTGTTGATATTATAAAATAGGTTTACTGAAACCAAAAATTGAGATTGATAACTAACACTAGGGGTGTTCAATCCGGATATCGGTTCGGTTTCGGTTCGGTTTTTTCGGTTTTTCGGTATTTCGGTTAGTAAAATATAACTACCATTCTAAATCCATATTTACTTCGGTTCGGTTCGGTTTATATACCGTCGGTTTTCGGTTTATTCGGTTTTATACCAAAAAACATAATTCTTTATTTTGGGATCATATTATATGAATTTTAGAGTCTTGTTGTCAACACATTCATTTATTAAAAAATATTATAAGTTTAAATAAAAGAACAAAAATAAAAAATGTTTCTATCATCTAATAAAATAATCAAATCTATAATTAAAATCAAAACTCAAAATTTTGATAATAAAAATTAAAAAACAAAAAATAAAACAGAAGCACGAAGCACAAAAAATAAGTTATTATATTATTTCATATTTAGCGTTCATCAAAGTCATGTTTCTTCTATTAAACACGAAACTCTATTCGTCTATAGATAATAAAAAAATTGTGAAGAATTTTCACTAATTGTTATCATCAAATTTATAATCTTTATTTCAATTTAGTCAATGCTAAATTAAAGCAAAAAGATCAAAAGAAGACTAAGAAAATAAGAAGCATGTTTGCGATGAATTGTTATTTTATTATAGTTCAAGTGATTTACAAATCAGGACTATTTTATTACTGTAAAAAATATGGTAATAGTTATTAGCAAAAAAATTAACTTATACATATTTACATGTCTCTATTTTTTGATCGGTTTTATTCGGTTTATTCGGTTTTATCGGTTATATACCGAACCATATCCAAATCCTACGGTTTCTTAAAAATCATATCCATTCGGTTTTTATGGTATATACCAAATCCAAACCATATTATCTATTTTGGTTTGGTTCGGTTCGGTACGGTTCGGTTTTGCCATATTGAACAGCCCTAACTAACACACTAAAGAGTAGTATATAGTTTGTTGTTATTGTATTTTAAATAGTTACCTCTCCTAACTTCATATATGGTATGATACAATTTTTTATTTTTTTTGTTTTCTTTTCATTCGAAACTTCCAATGATTTTTCTATATTTGTTGTATTAAAATATTCCTCATGTCTAGTGATTTCTCTATATTTATTGTATTAAAATCTTCCTAATGGTGTTATGACCACTACTAATTTCATTGCATTATTTTATTAGTTAAAAAAAATATTGTATATTGTTAATTATTGTGAAATTTATATATTTTGGAATTAGTGTTTATGATATCTTGAAATCTTACAAATATTTTAATTTTTCAATGAGTTTTAGGCAACTATAACATCTGTCATAGACTCAGGCACACAAGGAAATATTTTTGCTATTACCATTGATGACATTTAAAAATTCAGAATAAAATTCAGAAAAAATATAATTATTTCGTAAATTTTTTATTAACTCTTCGTTGATCACATTGTTATATACTATTATTTTCCTTTACTCTGCGTTGAGCATTTTGTATAAGTTTAAATTTACTGATTAGTACTTCGTTGATCACATTGTTATTTACTATTATTTTTGTTTACTCTGCGTTGAGCATTTTGTATAAGTTTAAATTTACTGATTAGTACTTCGTTGATCACATTGTTATTTACTATTATTTTTATTTACTCTGCGTTGAGCATTTTGTATAAGTTTAACTTTTACTGATTGGTATTTTAAATCGTTACCTCTTATAACTTCATATATGGTATGATACAATATATATATTTTTTGTTTTCCTTTCATTTGAAATTTTCAATGATTTTTCTATATTTGTTGTATTAAAATATTTATAATGTCCAGTGATTTCTCTATATTTATTGTATTAAAATCTTCCTAATGGTTTTATGACTATTACTAATTTTATTGCGTTATTTTGATTAGTTTAAAAAAATATTGTATATTGTTAATTATTGTGAAATTTATATATTTTGGAATTAGTGCTTATGATATCTTGAAATCTTACAAATATTTTAGTTTTTCAATGACTTGTAGGCAACTATAACATCTGTCATAGACTTAGGCACATAAGAAAATATTTTTACTATTACCATTGATGACATTTTAAAATTCAGAAAAATATAATTATTTCATAAATTTTAGATTTTGTTGATCACATTGTTATTTACTATTATTTTTGTTTACTCTGTGTTGAGCATTTTGTATAAGTTTAAATTTTACTGATTAGTACTCCTAACTATCCTTTTTTAAATTTATTCTCATTCTTATTTGTCAAATATTATATCAAAACAAATAAATGATATAGTATAACACAAAAATAAAATTAATTGAATTAAAATTTGTTATTTAAATTTATATTTAACATTTAAAATATATAAATTTTATAGACAAATAAAACGGGCCAAACAAATCAAATTAACAGATCGAAAAAATTATTAGAAGCCCAACACGAAAATGGTCTGTGACATGGCCAAAAGAAAGAATTTTAGTGGCTGATTTTTGAGTCTTACGTGGACAGTCTGTCTACTGCTGGTATTCCCCTTTTATTTTTTGTATGTATTGTATGATTTGGAATTAATTTAACCCTGAAGTAATTTTATAATTTCATTTGCTCTGGACTCGATCCCTTTGAGATACTCGATCAAGTATGAACCTCCTTCCTGGTAAGGCCATCAACATTACAATGGTTAAGTGTGAGGAATTTTAAAAACCTGATCAAACAATTGTATTATCATCTGGTTTAAACCCAAATTAAACCCGGTTAGCGTGTTAGACTTTCTTTCACATTGTTGTGTTTTTTTATTATATGTGTAGAGAGAGACATTACATAAAACAAAGTTTATGTTACTTATAGTTCGAATCAGCATGCACTCAATTCGTTTCTTTATAACAGCAGAAAGCTCTTCAAGTGTTACTTCACCTTTCCCGAGTGTTAACCCTTCTAAGAAAAACTTGTTCCATTGTTCCTCAGGAGCTGGAAAGACATAATAAACCAAATGTGAACTTCTTTGCGTCGACTGACTACATGTAAAATAGGGTTGTATAAAGAGACCTTTGATCAGAGTTTCCAGAAAATGCTCCGCCTTTACAACTTGGTTCCCTATGATCGGATGCAAACGTGATGAGATTCTGTTTGTGGATAATGGAAGCTTAGAGTGAGCGAGTGACTTGAGCAATGTACCTTTCTTTGCGTAGCTACGCTTGTAGAGGACCGTAGCAGCATAGAGTTGTAGAACTTTCTGAAGCTTAGCCGCAAGCCTTGGTTTGTCTATATCTTCTTTTTCCTGAAAACAACCTTCAGCCTCTCAAACTATCATTAAAAAATACATTGATACTCTATTAAAGGAGATACCTTTTGAAATAAAAATCACTGTCTTACACGTGAAAACAACAATCATAACACTTTACCTGCCGTAGCAGAGCACTAACTTCTGGGAAAAAACCTTAGTCTAATTGCCCTTATTTTTCCCGTTTTATCATTTCCTGTTAATACATTGATATCATCAGTACCTTTGTATACAAGATGTTGAACATGTCTTGGTCAAAGGAAAGTGAACATACGTGTACACACTTTTTCCATTTGATTGATAGCTTCAGGATCTCTTGGAGGCCATGAAATTTCTTTCACTCCTTCCACAACAGGTCTTAATATCCCTTTCAGAACATCAGTAGACGGCTCTATCTTCTGCTACATACATGGATACAATAAACTCTCAGTCAACTAACAAAAACCGGATATGTAAGGAAATGGAAAAATTAAAGAAAGAGAAGAAAAAAAATCCGAGTCTTATTCACAACGCAGTCAACTATGGCCATCACAGTTGCACCTGCAAAGAAACATAAACGGAAAAAAGAGCTTTTGAAAATCTGCTTAATGATTGAAATAAGAAAGAAGAATAGAAACACTTGCATTGTCATCAAATAATAAATAATAAAGAAAAATAAAGATTCACCCTGCAACATAGTTTAAAAGAGCACTTGCCAGATTTGAGGTCCGAGAAAAAAGCTTTTTAATTAGCCATTTCAAAATATTTCAGTATAAGATGTAAGAGATAGGAAGAAGAGATGTGTTCAAGAGGAGGGATCCCAGGGATCCCACCTCTATTTATACACCTCTATTTATACAGATCCTGGCACCGCCTCTAAAATCGAAGGGAAGCTTTGAATACACATCGTGATGGAGCCAATAAATATGATATATGAGGAAGCCATTAACAACACCGTTTCAGGTCGCAGAAGAAGCGCATAGGTCACCGGCTGCCGCACATCGAGAAAAGACGAACTCATTTCCTTCGAAGCAGAGTATTAGGGCTAGGGGGATCTTCTTCACGTTGGCCCAGACCCTTACCAATTAAACAGCTCAATATCACCATATATATCAAACGAAGCCCGAAAAGATAGATGTTCAATGAAGAGCTGCGTTTTGGATGCATGGACAGGTGTCGCGCAGGCAGAAACCAACTTTCCAAGCTGGCATCCCATGTGGCGCAAGAAGAAGGGATTAAACCTTTTTTTTATATATATAGATAGATAGATAGATAATTATGTTAGTGTTAAATTTTTATTGAAAATGTGAAAATGAAACAAATTATTTTCTAAGTTAAATTAGTCGTTAATGATGAATCTTTCGAAAAAGTACTAGCAGCGGACTCACTAAATTTTTAGCCATTCATGCAAATCGCCGTGGACGAAACTCCACAGAAAGCAAAAGTTGAGTCAAACAAAACGCATACAAAGCAATAGTTGAGTCAGACTAAAATGAAGTATACAAAGGCAAGACTTCAGAGAAAATTATTATAAAAATATAATTTATTGAAATTCTGTTAAAAATTATTATAAATTCATACAAAGAATGAAATAAAATATAAAACATTAATTTTATAAAAAATACATTTAACAACTGGCGGTTTAGATTATAATATATACTATATACATATAATTTTTTATAGTAAATATTATTATTCACAATGATAAATTTATGTTATTTTATTTTTGTAAGATTCTATATTATAATATGCTAATTATTATAATTATGAATAATAAAAATATTATTTATTAAATTAATATTGTAATTGTTTAGACAATTTAGAATGTAATTGTTACGGTCTTATACGAGGTAGCGTCCAAGCGCCGCCCACCTAAAACGCTTTCTTGAACACTGCTAATAGTAATGGAATCTCAGCATCATCCAAGGCGAAGTGTTCTTCTAGTTGGGACAGTCATTCTCTTCACATAATATGAAAAGTTATACTTTAATCAAACTGATACATCGGTAGTCAAATTCATATATTTAAGTTTAGTTTGTTGTTTCTTATAAACATCTAATCAATAATATACATGAAAACAACAACTAATTATGTATTCAATCTCATGTACTTTTTAGATATTCTTTTCTAGGTAACAAAATCTCAACTATATTTTATTTCGGTTTCAAATGGAATAGTAAGATTCAGTCAATCCAAAAAAAAACATAGCTAGTTAGTAAAGGAACCACAAAATTTGTAGTAAAGACAGATAAGATCAAAACGAAAACATAAATAAAAGAGTGCTATCATTGTATTGATACCAATAAAATTGGAATAGATCTATTAGTTATCAAATTATGCATTCAAGTTCATGTAAATTTTAGATAATATCTTCCAAGGTAATAGAATCTCAACTTGATTTGATTTCAATTTCATATGGAATAGTAAGATTCTTTTTTTTTTGGTCAAAGGGAATAGTAAGATTCAGTCAATCCAAAAAAAAAAACATACCTAGTTAGTAAGAAAAGCATCAAATTTGTAATCTTTTTGATACCAAAAAAATTGGAATAGGTTGATCAGTTATCAAATTATGCATTCAAGTCTTCTAGTTACCGGTAAAACTGGAGTAGTAGATCTCAGATATATGTGCACATATATATAACTTAAAGCAGCATATACTCCAAAAAAGCAATCAATAAAGAAGAAGAAAAAAAAAACTCATATCTTTTCTTTAGACACATATATTTTTTGCATACAAAAGTTTTCATCATGCACTACTCTCATAAAAAGCTGTTCTTGTTTTTCCTGTCGTGCATTGTGCTAATTTTCAACTACAACAGTAGTGGCTTCGTAACCGCAACAAGTCAACTTGGCTTGAACTACGGTCTCCTCGGCGATAATCTCCCGCCCCCCTCTGATGTCATCAACCTTTTCAAGTCCATAGGCATTACTAAAATCCGAATCTTCGACCCGAACACTGAGGTTCTTAACGCCTTACGCGGCCACAAAGATATTGGAGTCACGGTAGGTGTTAAGGACCAAGACTTGGCTGCTCTTGCTGCCGGCGAAGAAGCTGTTAATAGCTGGTTCGCAACAAACATTGAGCCTTACTTAGCCGACGTCAACATCACTTTCATTACAGTCGGCAATGAAGTCATCCCTGGACCGATGGGTCCACAGGTGCTTCCCGCCGTGCAGTCTCTCACCAACCTTGTCAAGTCCAAGAGTCTTCCTATCACTGTCACCACTGTTGTGGCTATGTCTAACCTCGGACAGTCGTATCCACCTTCCACGGGAATGTTCACGGCTCAGGCGCGTGAACAACTCACCCCGGTGCTTAACTTTTTGTCTCAAACAAGTACGCCAATCTTCGTCAACATCTACCCGTACTTGGCTTACGCATCGGACCCGGTGAACATTCATCTCGACTATGCCATTTCCAAAAGCGAGGCCGTCGTGGTCCAGGATGGACCACTGGGCTATTCAAACTTGTTTGATGCAATGTTCGATACGTTCGCGTGGGCAATGGAGAAGGAAGGCGTGAAAGATTTACCAATGGTGGTGTCTGAGACAGGATGGCCGTCAGCCGGGAACGGGGACTTAACCACGCCTGACATCGCGGCGACCTACAACGGAAATTTCCTTCAGCATGTAGTAAGCGGCAAGGGGACACCTAAGAGGCCTAACAGTGCTATCCAAGGGTTTATATTCGCAACGTTCAATGAAAACCAGAAGCCCGCCGGGACTGAACAAAACTTTGGATTATACAATCCTGTTGATATGAAACCCATCTATAAGCTATTTTGAGTGTGAGTTTCTTTTAAGACTTTCACAAACTTATGAATACATACAAATTACAATAGTGCTCTTAGTTGTTTGTTGTTATTCAAACTAGGAAACAAACCCGCACATTCGCGCGAGCATATGGATTCTTTAATAAAAATTAAATTATTTTAATAATATGTATAATTATTCACTTATTTAACTTTTTATTTTATTGTATTTTACATTTATTAACTTTTTTATCATACACAAAATTTGGGAGATATATATGTACATATTATGTGATAAAATAAAATGTCAAATAAGCTGAAAATTTCTCAATTTTTTTTTTCAGAAATGTTATTGTAAAATAAGCGAAAGAATAAAAGATGAAATCTCCATCTCTCTCGCTCTCTCTCAAGCGTTTCTTCATTTTTTGGTTTTTGAAACATTTTTTCTCAAATGGAGGGTCTAGAATCTACAAAAGGACGTATCCTTAGGAAATTAAAAATGAAGTGTGAAAGAGTGTGTTGTTCAGAAAATATGATATTTTTTTATTGTAAAAATCTATACAAAAAGTAAATTAAAAAGGAAAAATGGTGAGGAGAAGTATGAAGAAACCATATATAATTTTTTTAATATATTATTAAAAGATTCAATGGTTAATCTTTTGAGAATATATAACATTTCTATTATAATGTAAGATGTATGTAGTAAAATTAACCCCAAATTGGTTGTTAAATTTAGAAAAAAATAAATAAACATTTTTATTAGGAATATCAGGTTGAGACAATGGCAAAGACCGGCCGAGACAAGAAGCTCGTGTTCAGTATTAGGAATATCAATCTCTTTGGTCAGCCTTTGTGGATTCCTTAGGCCGCATGACTGCTATTTTAGCATGGTGTAACTTTTTATTCTGTTATACATAATTGGTAGTTTTAACACATGCAACGATCAGAAACAAAATTCCCTTAACCAATAGATGGTAGTCGCGAACATATCATTGACTTACTGAACAATTTCAAAATAGTCCTCGCCAAAGATTCAATGCAGAGTATTCTTTCATCTACGATAAATATAGATCTCTTGTTTTAGGCTTCGATCCCCACTTTCATCTATAATAAAATTTATTCCTACCTTCTATCTTAGAGTATCTCCAGTAAAATATTCTAACCGTGTTCTATTTTTTACTCTATAATAGAGTAAAAAATAAATTACTACATAAATAAAGTAATTCATTATTTTTTGTTCATCACTCTATTTTGACTTTAAAATATAGTACCATTGAAAGAGAATTAAAAACTATTATAGAATTATTCTATTTAGAAAAAAAATAAAATAGAGTAATACATTGAAAATGGTCTTACACTATCATAAAACATGTTCTTAACAAAATTGTTCACTTTCAATAATTTGACATTTATCAGAATGACAAGACAATTGGTCTAACGTCGTATGTAATTCACCAAAAAATTGTATGTGAGCCTCCAAAATTTTATTATGATCGTTTAAACGTTTTTCCTTTTTCTCCTTTTCTTTCTTTTTTTTCTTTATTTCATTGTTTCTTAATGTTTTTTTTTTCTCAATGTTCACAACACCTTAAAGACAAAAACAAATGTTGTATCAGTTAACCATACAAAATTGACATCATTGTACACCAAAAAAATACAATGAATGATCACCAAATGTTGCAATGGTTAATATATTTTTAAAAGTGATACTTGTACTTTTCAATAAATTTAAACTATTTTGAAAAATTTGTTACTCTCAATTTATTAAGATATAATGTAATGAATTTCTATCAATAATTTTCTGGGAGCATTTTGAAATTTGAATCTTGGAAAAAAGGTTGTATAAAATACACAGAGTTTGAAAATATTAGTTTCAGAAGATGCAACCTTTTAAGTAAAAAATCAGTTACAAAAAAAAGGTATAATCTATAGAAAATACACAATTTTCAAAAACATTAGTGAAATAAGTTATAATAAAGAGACACATTTGTAAGAAAATCATTTGTTGGGATTCTATGATTGCGTTTGACCATTCATAATTCATAAACTTATGATCCTCCCTAATAATAGGTACCATATAAAATGAAGAGTTATTACATTGGTAGTTTACTAATTTCTAACATCATAAATGTTTAATTTCCCTAGAAATTTACCGATGAAATTTCCCACCTTTTTTCAAGTCCAAACTTCCCCACCTGAGTAATTGATGCAGCCATCAGATCAGAAACTGAACTAGAGGTCAACCCAAAGCCCTACTCAACAAGCCAAGGCGCCAACCAGGACATACGTGCATTAAAAATAAAATATCTTACAAACCAGGAGGGTTTAAATGACGAGACTAATTTTTATGGATTCTACACTCAAGAAGGAGTTCAGGCCAATTGGAATAGGCCCAAACTATTCACTAAGAAAGAAGTTATGAATTTTACAAGTCAGAGGTTTCTCAGCCCGTCCATCTGCGAGTACGCGACTTTAGAGGAGGATTCAAGCCCAAATAAGAAGCGGCCTGTACCAAAACCGATCATAGGAGTCAAGAGGAGTGTATCAGCTTTCCAGAAAGCCTAATATCTCGAGAAATGGTCACAGAAATTGGAAGATATGATCAATTTCCCAAAACCGGCCAAACCAGTTCTACACTTGCCTTATTTGGACGATCCGGGTTTCACATCAAACCAACCTCAAGAATGGTGACCTTATAAGTCATTCAGAGGCACTCCAAAACATCCTAGGAAGCACCATGCCACACTGGATCAGGCGGATCCCAATCAAACCAAAAGATCAAGCCAGTTTACTCAAATTGGCCAAACCGATATTATTTATGGAAAGTCTTCAACCAACTCCACTTGGTTCGACCCAGACTTATTCATGGAAGCCAGGAGACCATCTCAAGCATCCAGAAGATATACAAGAAGCCCTCAGCTGCACCAGAACCCAGGAGATCAGGCGGATCTCTCTTCCCATCAACCTTCCATATTTGGCAGCATCTACACAAAATGCTTTGAAGGAGTTTCTACAATTATTTATTCAAGACCAACGGCCATATTCTTCATCTAGACAACTCAGATACATATCAGGAAGACTTCTTGACCATGGCTACATACAGAATCTGTCCAGATACAAGATCATCCAAGATTCCCTTTTGAAGGCACAAATCAAGCTAATGGCTAGTTCTCATGGAGCCATCAAAGCCTTCTCAGCCAAGACTTTTATTTCAATTTATTTGTTTCCTTTAGTCAATTTTAGACTGTTATAAAGTGTCTTAGTCGAGCCTATATAAGCTCAAGTCCTTAGTCTTTGTAAATCACCCCATCTTTGAAATTAATATGAATTATTCCGTTTTTTTAGTTTTGTCAAAACTATTGTTCTAAGTCTTTTGAATGTGTGTGAAGCAGTTCCAGAGCATCTTGACTTATCAAGCCTCCTTTCCATAGAGTCTTGTGGCGTCCTCAATCCACCATCCTTCCATTCCATTTCATTTGTCAAGCTTGAGAGTGATACACATCCAGCAAGCAAAACACTATCTCAATCCACTTCAATCATCAACTGATTAGGCTGAGAGTGTCACACGGCCAGCAGCCTAATTCCATCCTATCTATCTTTATTTATCTTGTTTTATCATATTAGAAATCATATCTCATTTGTTTTTGCATTTGTTTTCAGGATCATAACTTGCATTCCATTATATCGCCCATTCGATCATATTTTTGGTCGATCCATCAAGCTTCCATAAACCATTTTGCCATCCCTGATTTCCAGCCTGCAACATTTGGTATCAGAGCTCAAGCTCCTGAATCAGGTTACTCTATCCTTGCATCATTCATATTTGTTTGCATTTGTTTTAATTAAAAAAAAAAGTTTTTGCATTGTTATTGTTCTTAAGAAATGAAAATTAAAGAAGAAGGAGTTGTCGAGTTTGATCCACAAAATTATTTTGAAATACTTGTCTAGTTGTTTGCATTCATTCCCCCCAGCTCCACTTGCCATATTTAGATTTTGTGCATTCATTAAAAAAAAAAACAAATCTGCATTTCCATATTTGTTTCTTGCATTGAAAAGTAAAAAAAAAGCATAGCATTTTACTAATTTCGTGCATACCATATTTGTTTCATAAGTTTTTTATTTGCATTCAAAAAAAAAATCATTCATATTGTTTGCATTTGTTTTTCCATCTTATAAACCGAAAACCTACAAAAACAGTTTCTTTGTTTCAAGTTTTGTTTCTTCATTTTTATGTTCTTGCTGTTCATAATTCTTATAAACCACAAAAAAAGAAAAGAAAAAGTTTTGTTTGATTCAATAAAATTCGAAAATCCCAAAAGAAAGTGTTTGTTTCCTTTATTATTATTTTTTTTTTGTTTCCATAATCAAAAACTGTCAAAGAAAACAAAATCTGCATTTAAGTTGTTTCCATTTTCTTTGTGCATTGCATATCAAGTCAAAAAAAAAAATCATCCTAGTTATTTTGTTAGACCATATTTGTTTCTTCATTTTGTGCTTGCATCAAAAAGAAAAAAATATATTTAAAACCATAGTTTATATCATTTGCATATTGTTGGTTTAATTGTTTCATCTTAAGAAAAAAATTCAAAAAAAAAATTTCAATGCCAGTTTGCTTTTCATATTTTCTTTCCATTTGTGTTTCTTATCATATCATATAGTTTCATTTCGAGTTTACATTCAGAAAAACAAAATAAAAATAAAGAAAAATCATTTATTGCATAGTTAGTTCATATCGGTTCACATTTGCATAATTCTCGGTTTAGTGTAAATTGCATCATTGCATCTATCTTATTTTGGTTCTACCAAAACTTTCCATACTTTCACTTGCTCTTTGAGATTGTTTTCAGGAAGCAATGGAAGAGAAGGGACACGGCCAAAACCTAGAGGCCACAATGAGCCAGCATTTTGCAGCTCTACAAAAGCTCAAAAATCAGATTGCTCGGTTGGAGAAGAGAAACAAGGCACAAGGCCAACGTCCACATGAAGGAGAAAGGATATTTGGAGATGTTCCAGGGGCTGTATATGTCGAGCCCAAGCCACCAGATCCTTCAAGGATCAATCAAACTCCAACTTCTAAAACCCACAACCATCATGTTGTTAATTATCGGTTTGATTATAACTATTTTGCTGATAAAATTGAACTCTTTAAATTTTCAGGAAAAAGAGGTTATCTTAGATGGGAAAGGAACCTTGATGAGTGGTTTCACTTCAACAACATCCAAAGA
>NC_027756.1:45229537-45239799 GCF_000695525.1 Brassica oleracea var. oleracea | reverse complement strand
TATCCAACTCATGGTTCCAAAGAAGCAAGGAAAATTGTGGCACAAGAAGGTCAAAGAGTCTTGCCTCAACAAGACTACTTTCAGCCAAACAAGGGACACGCCATTGTCCACTGCTTAGACCAGAAGAGTGACATCCCAGAGGCCATGAATATGAGTAAAAGTGTCGGCCAAAACACTTTGATCAGGTCCAAAGAAAAACCAGAGCAAGCTTTTGTCCAAGTAAAGGCTAAGGTAAGTCCTAAACTTGATAAATCTTTTCATAAATCGTCAACCACTTCTATGATGCACTTGTCTTTGTCCAAGAGTGTTATTACAGGTCTAAAGGAGCCTAGATACATAGAAGAAGACACGCCAGGCACAAGCCTTCCCATGTGGCAGAAGGAAGCTCAAAGCACAAAGCAATCAAAGTTGCTTAATAAAACAAAACCAGTGATCAAAGTATCAAACCAAGGTAAGTGTCTAACCCCACCTTTAGATACTGGTTTAAACGTTTATATTATTGGTACAGGGATACCATATGAGAGCCATATGCTTACTGAAGTTCCAAGGGCCGAACCAGTACGTGAGCTCAATCAAAATCCACATCACAAGTGGAAACCGAAATCTGAACAATCTTTTGTTCAAGTGCCTGAGGTAACTTTCACTCTAGATCATTCATGATATTATTAATTCCATGACAAGATTAATGCACTTGTCTTGTCCAAGGAAAAGTGAAATCAGTACAGGAAACCTAGGTGAGAACCATCAAAATAAAGTACAAGAGATCACTCCGGCCACAGCTAACTTTATGGTTAATTGTTCTATGTTTTCTTCAGTTTATAAATCCCTCTACTTTGGTATAATACATTTGTCTTTTCCAAGATGTTTTGATCCAGGGATAAGTCAAGAAGAACATAAAAGCTGAGCTGAGCTATCACAAAAAGGTGGTCATACCAACCAAGGTAAAAAGTTGCAAAAAAGGCAACCATCTAACCAAATCTGTCCAAAGAAGAATATGATTATTCATCATGCTAAAGCATCCCAGGTAAATTCGACAATAATAGATTATGTTCATGATACTCCAGTATCAGATATAATTCACTTGGTCTTTGTCCAGAATGTTGAAAATATTTCAGGTTGCAAAGAAGAAAGCTTCAAAGAAATCCCACCGGATAATCTTTTGCTACTAGGAGGATCAACCCCAGAGATGGTCAGAGCCAAACATACTAGGAGTGTGAAGGATCATCCCTTGAATAAGAGAATCAATGCCAAAGTCCATAGTAGAGGCGTGATCCTATCCTATTTGCTGAAAGAAGAGCCACCTGATGAACAATCCATCTCCAAACCGAAACAATATCATGGTAAGACCTTAGAATCTCAAAAGAGTATGAAAGCTTACTTGCTCTATCTTGGTTCAGGTTATCCAGTTTCGAGATTGAAAATTTGTTAAGGGGGAGGGTATGATGCGGCCATCAGATTAGAAACTGAACTAGAGGTCAACCCAAAGCCCTACTCAACCAGCCAAGGCGCCAACCAGGACATATGTGCACTAAAAATGTCATATCTTACAAACCAGGAGGGTTTAAATAACGAGGCTAATTTTTATGGATTATACACTCAAGAAGGATTTCAGGCCAATTGTAATAGGCCCAAAATATTCACGGAGCAAGACGTTATGAATTTTACAAGTCAGAGGTTTCTCAGCCCGTCCATCTTCGAGTACGCGACTTTAGAAGAGGATTCAAGTCCAAAGAAGAAGCAGCCTATACCAAAAACCGATCATAGGAGTCAAGAGGAGTGTATAAGATTTCCAGAAAGCCCAATATCTCTAGAAATGGTCAAGGAAATTGGAAGATATGATCAATTTCCCAAAACCGGCCAAATCAGTTCTACATTTGCCTTATTTGGACGATTCGGGTCTCACATCAACCAATCTCAAGAATGGCAAACAGGCGACCTTCTAAGTCATTCAGAGGCACTCCACAACATCCTAGGAAGCACCATGCCACACTGGATCAGGCGGATCCCAATCAAACCAAAAGATCAAGCCGGTTTACTCAAATTGGCCAAACCGATATTATTTATGGAAAGTCTTCAACCAACTCCACTTGGTTCAACCCAGACTTATTCATGGAAGCCAGGAGACCATCTCAACCATCCAGAAGACATCTAAGAAGCCTTCAGCTGCACCAGAACCCAGGAGATCAGGCGGATCTCTCTTCCCATCAACCTTCCATATTTGGCAGCATCTACACTAAATGCTTTGAAGGAGTTTCTACAATTATTTATTCAAGACCAACGGCCATATTCTTCATCTAGACAACTCAGAGACATATCAGGAAGACTTCTTGACCATGGCTACATCCAGAAGCTTTCCATATACAAGATCATCCAAGATTCCCTTTTGAAGGCACAAATAAAGCTAATGGCTAGTTCTCATGGAGCCATCAAAACTTTCTCAGCCAAGACTTTTATTTCGTTTTATTTGTTTCCTTTAGTCAATTTTAGACTGTTAGAAAGTGTCTTAGTCGAGCCTATATAAGCTCAAGTCCTTAATCTTTGTAAATCACCCCATCTTTGAAATTAATATGAATTATTCAGTTTTTCTAGTTTTGTCAAAACTATTGTTCTAAGTCTTTTGAGTGTGTGTGAAGCAGCTCCAGAGCATCTTGACTTATCAAGACTCCTTTCCATAGAGTCTTGTGGCGTCCTCAATCCACCATCCTTCCATTCCATTTCGTTTGCCAAGCTTGAGAGTGATACACATCCAGCAAGCAAAGCACCATCTCAATCCACTTTAATCATCAACTGATTAGGCTGAGAGTGTCACACGACCAGCAGCCTAATTCCATCCTATCTATCTTTATTTATCTTGTTTTATCATATTAGAAATCATATCTCATTTGTTTTTGCATTTGTTTTCAGGATCATAACTTGCATTCCATTATATCGCCCATTCGATCATATTTTTGGTCGATCCATCAAGCTTCCATCAACCATTTTGCCATCCATGATTTCCAGCCTGCAACAATGATGCACTTGAGGATGTTGTTGAGGCTATGATAGATCATAATAATTTTTTCTGGTCCTCCTAATCAAATCCTTCTTTTATCAATTCTCAGCGATCTAGATAATTTACAAATTATACATACAAGTTTGAAAAGAGAGATGGGACAATACTATAATTTGCAATCACAAACAAACACAAATTCAAAAAAAGAAGCGTTATTTTTGATTCTCAGATCAGTTCTTTTGCGAGGTGTCAAACATAATTTAGGAGTTATAACAAATGTATATGACAAAAAAAAACACAATGAGTTCTGAGTGGAAAAACATTGCAACTGTATTCGGAAAATTTCGCAACAAAATTGAAAATATTTTTTAACTACTCATAGTTCAAAGTTTGTATGAGAAAGTATCATTTTCAAAGACGAAAAATGTCAGCATCTATAAATAATCTGAGAAAAAAAAAATGAAGCGATTTGCTGATTGTTCGTTGGCTAACAAAGAAAATGCAATTATTCACTCATTCTCTTGCCACGCATTCCTAAGCATTCAAAAGAGTTAAATCTCTTGAAATATAACAACCACTGAATTGATTTATTTTCCTATTAATATGTTAACTCAAGAAATCATCAATATTATTAAAACATGATCATTCCTATTATTTGTCCTCTTATTACTCTGGCATATTACATGTTATGCCACTGCTTTTTTAAATGGTGGTTTACCCTTTATTAAGGATATAACAGTAATTTTCTCTGTAGAACTAACGTTAAAGCGTATAACCGTTTGCATAAAGTAGAAAAGGGATTCACGTTTCTCTTACTGTTGATTTTTCTTATGCAACCCACTTGATTGATGGGCCCATTAATAAATTTTTTATACCGACACTAAATGTATTTTTTTACAAAATCATTTACTTATTCACCTCTAACCTCTTTTGATTCCATATTACTACCATTAGAAATCAATTCAGCCAATATTACTTAATTTTTTATAAATATAAAAAATTAAACCAAACTTTTTCAAAATCTTAGTTAATTATCATAAACTTAAATTTAAAATTTAAAATAAATAAAAAGTACAAATGCACAATAGGTTGTTAATAAAAATAATAATTTTATACTATCACATCAATAAAAATATTAAAAAATATAATAAAATTTTCTTCAAAGTCAAAAGTTCACAATTTTATTTAATTTTGTGTAATATATTTAATCAATTTTTAAAATTTTGTTATCAGATTTTTTTTGGCTATTTATAGAATCAAGCGATATTGAATCATGGGTTAACAACGAATTTTAAAGGTTTTATTAAATTTTATCATATTTTCAATTAATGGATTTTTATTAAATTTGAACTTGATATACATGGATTGTAGGATTTACCGGTTCGACCACAAGTCCATGTTAGATATGAAAACACGTTTTGAAAGTAAAAAAAAAGTAAATTATTTTTTTTAATAAAAGTTTATAGTTCCATGTAAATTTTATCAAAATGATCAAAAACATAATGATTTATGTTTCAATTTTATCAAAATGATCAAACAATCAAAATCTAGTGAATAATTAAATCTTTCAAAAAAAAAGAAATGAATAATCAATTTGAACTAATTAATCGGTTATTTTGGTACATCTACAATCTACGCATTTCACGTTGGTCAAGATCTATTTTTTATTTTATTTTTTCATTAATAAACGGAAATTACGAGATAACCTTCATCTTCTTCCTCTCAAAATCCCTGCAAACCCTAACAAACGCCACCGGCAACTGCTTTTAACAAAATTTTCACCACTTTTCTTGTTTTTATACTGTTTTAGCGAAACTCTACTGATTCCTAACATGATAAAAAAAAGATTTTTTGTAAATATCCATTTCAACCGAAAAACATCATATCAGTGTGTTTGCTTGCCGTCGACGCCTTTCCGTCGTAAACTCAATTCACTCCGCGTTTTGAAACATTTTTTTAATCCCATTTTTTTACTAATTTTTTTTTCAAACGTTTGGCTGTGTTTTAAGGAGAATTAGTCATCTATTTCAAAACCTAATTGGGTGTTGTTGGAATAATTCTGCCCTTAAATAATTAGTTACGCATACAATCTGTATATAATAGCTATGAACACATAATCAACAAACAGTGAGCAAATTGATTTAGTGGGAAGGAGAGAGGGCGAGAGGAACAACAATCGATAAACAACCAGTGTACAGCGATATTTTTTTTACCAGGTTTGGATGTGAAGGGCAAGAGACGATGACCGAGAGAGAATATGATGAATAAACTACAAGAAAACAAGCAGAAATCAATAAACTATGCAGATTGAAAGTTCTAAGCGGAATACCAAAATTTAGGAGAAATAGCCTTCACCTTAAACCAACATCAGAGAATGGAATGTGAATCCAAAATCATGTTTTCCATCGAACAACTACTCACCAACGTCATACCAGATCAGAAAGGATCAAACACAAGACAAGAGACAAGATTGAATTAAATAAAGCTAGGGTTTATCACAAAAATTGCTTGCGTCACAAGACACTTGGAAAAAGGTGCACTTAACCTTACGGACTGGATTAGGATCGTTGGCTGCTGGTATGATCTCCGGTGTATCACAACGTGGCTTTCTGATGACATTACATGCTCCTCCGGTGGCTCATGATTGATAGTCGTGCCTGGTCGCGTTGGAACGGTGGCTCCTTCGTTCCCCATAACGGCATCGAGCAACGTCGCTGGATCTTCAACATCAATGCTTTGTCTCCTGTGGTGAATAATTGATCACGTCTCGTCGTCAACAACACAACGTCTCGTCATTAGTGATACCAATGGGTGTCACGTAAGCAGAACAAAAAGAAAAAGAGAATCAAAAGTAAAGGAGATGATGAATAAGGAGATCAAAGGAGGAAGAAGACAAGAAGTGATTTTTCTCTTTGACTGATCATCCTTTTCTCTTTTTTACAGTGGGTATGCGGAAATGACGAAAGATGATGAATAGATTATGCCCATAGATAGATACCAAAATAGAAGGCTATAAGTTTCGGTATATAAACTTGTTAACAAATGCAACTTGTTAAAAGACACTACTGTCGAAAAGTTGTGGTTTAAGAGAAGTGCTACTTCGGAGAAGACGACAAAGGAAGTCGTTTGGCAAAATAAATTGATGACGTCAGACTATTCTATAAGACTATATCCTAACTGTTAGATTATAAAAGTCAAACAAATTTGACTGTTGGATTAAAGTCTTTTTTTCCTATAAAAAACCAGTGACGTCATGAATCACTAAAATCTGGTTTTCTATTATATATGAGACGTTTACACTGAGACACACTTTGTGTCTTTTGTTAACGCTGGAATGCACTTGGTGAAAATGAGACACATTGTTAAGACATGTGTTTTTTGGGTGGACACAAAAACCCTCCTAGTGTTAACTAGCGTAACGGGGAAGATGATGTTCCCTTTAAGGAACCAAACCATATATTTCTTTGGTTGGAATAAATGAAAAAGGAAAAGTAGTTGTATGGTCTTTTGGATCTCTTTTCTGGCCGTCGGATCATTTTTAAAAAGAAGATCTAATGGCTCAGAAAATGCGTGTTGGTTGGGCTTAATAAATGCGTTTCCTTAAACGTATCTTGCTGTGGGTTTGGTTTTTCAACGAAGGTGAGAGATAAGGCGAGGAGAGATTTAAGAGATACGCCCTTATGGATGTTGTGTTCGTGGTCACAAGGGAATTGAATGTTAGGTTTGTGAATCGGGTGGGTATTATTCTGAATTAGCTGTGCGGTAACAAAGTATTGTTGTGGTTAGAGAGATAGTGGTCAGGGTGAAACAACTCTGATGGGTGAAGGCAATTAGTTGGTGGCGGTTGATAGGTGCGGAAAGCTGGTAGGAATGTTTATTGTGGTCAGGGAGGTTGTGGTCATGTCTTGTTCAGGTCTTGTTCTAACCTGGCTTGTGTATCTGCCAAAAGGTCCAACTCTTCAAAGTTGTGGATGACATGTTTGTGGTTGGGTGGTGTAATCAAATAAGCATCCACATTAAGGTTTGTGGAGGTCATAGGGGATTGGTTGTTAAGTTTGTGAATCAGGTGGGTATTATTCATATTTTACTTTGGTTATCATGGCTAGAGAGGTTGTGGTCAGTTTGGCAACTTATTTGTGCGAAGTAGTTGTTGAAACTATTTTTATAAACCTGTGGATACGCCCTTGTGGATATTGTGGCCGTGGTCACAAGGGAATTGGATGTTAGGTTTGTGAATTAGGTGGGTACTATTCTGAATTAGTTGTGCGGTAACAAAGGATTGTTGTGGTTAGAGAGATAGTGGTCAGGGTGAAACAACTCTGATGGGTGAACGCAATTGGTTGGTGGGGGTTGATAGGTGCGGAAAGCTGGTACGAATGTTTATTGTAGTCAGGGAGGTTGTGGTCAGGTCTTGTTCTAACCTGGCTTGTGTATCTGCCAAAAGGCCCAACTCTTCGAAGTTGTGGATGACATGTTTGTGGTTGGGTGGTCAGCTTGATGTTGGTTATGGTTAGTCCGGTTGTGGTCATTTTGACAACTTCTTTGTGTGAAGGAGATGGTGAAACATTGTGAAGGTAATTTGTTAGTGGGGCTTGATAGGTGCGGAAAGCTGTTAGTGATGGTTATTATGGTTAGAGAGGTTGTGGTCAGGATGAGAAGCAGTAATGTCTGAAGGAGATGGTGAAACCATTTGTAATACATGTGGATACGCCGGTGTGGATGTTGTGGTTGTGGTATGAGGGTTGATGTTGGTTCATATCTCGTTTGTCGTTAATTGTTGCATAATAGATGGGTGGCAATGTGTAAAACAAGAATGGTGGAAGCAATAACTAATATTTTTCATAGTAGATGAGCAGCAAAGTTTGCAATAAAGATTATGGGATCTTGATTCAGGACAAGATCTAGACATTATATCTAATACACTCTAAAACCTCAACAATGTCGCTAATATCTTTATTCATGTCAAGAAGTTCTTGCTTTAGTTGGCTCAGGTCTTGTTCTAACATGGCTTGTTTATCTGCCAAACGGGCCAACACTTCGGAGTTGTGGTTGAGGGTGTCCTGGATAAGGCGAACTCAAATTTGGTATTGGAGGCTACACGGGTGTTGTTGTTGATGCACATGAGTTGTGCGGTGGTTAGAAAGGTTGTGGTCAGGATGAGTAGCGGTAATGTAAAGGAGATGGTGAAACCATCTGTAATACCTGTGAATCAATTAGCTTATCTGTCGGAAGAGGGAATCAATATGTCCAAGGAGCGGGATCTAACCTTCCATTTGGAGTTTATCTGTGAAATGCTAGAACCGCAAATATCCAGAATTTCGAGGTCGAGAGACTGTCTCTGAGAAGATGATAAAGCGAAACACAGACCCGACTTCGGTGAGGAGAAACAACAAATCAAAAAGACGAGGGTTTGAGAAGGTTAGATTTGGACCCAATTTCAGATTATGCTTTTTGGATCTAGAAGATGTCGCTGGAGAAAGAAATTAGGGTTCATCGGTTTTGGAGAAGATTAACAAGAACCGTAAAAAGAGGAAAAGATAAGGTAAGGGTGGAGAGAGGTGTGCTCATCGGTTTTGTAAAAAGTTAAAAATAAGGAATCGGTTTTGTATTGGTTACCAAGATTGGTTAGTTGGGTGAGTTTTCTAGTTAACTAAAGATGACCAAGATTGGTTAGTTGAGTTTTCTAGTTAACTAAAGGTTGGGGGTTATATTAGTAAACCTAGCATAAAAAAGTGTGATGTAACATAATGTGTCTCTGAGTGAAATTGTAAACACAAAATGTGTCTCTGAGGGTAAAAATTTAGATTTCATTATATATAGATAAAGTAATAAGATTCAACAATGCACATCATATCATATTACTACATGCTATTGTGTTTCATTTGACGACAAGATCAGGTAGCAGAACATATATAGTTGACTTTCTGAAAAATTATGAAAATTATTTTCCCACTAACTCACTAATTTTCATTTCCTTTAATTCATATAAATTGCTTTGGTTCAGTAACCCTGTTCGAAACTACGCTAGGCGTGAGTCGGACGGCCGGTTGGCACCTAGCGAGTTAACGAAAAATCGGGGATTAACCGAAGAGTACTCGAGGCCTAGTTTAATTTATTTTTTATTTAATTTAATATTTTTATTTAAATATATATGGTTAAAATGATAAAAAATATGATAATATTGTAATATTTTATATAATTATTAAAATTTATATTACTACTTATTTCTAATAAAATTAATTGTATATTTATTTGACACAATACAAATATTTAAACTCAAGAAACGTGAGACCTATGTTGTTTTATTTAAATCATTCATAATATATTTATAAAAGCTGATGAAATGTTACACATCATCCAAATCTAAAAGTAGAGATGGCAATTGGGATCACCCGCAACCCATTTGTCCCGCCCCGCCGAGGTACCATTTTCAGTTGGGTCTTTGCGGTTCGTACCGCCGCGGGACGCGGGCCCTGAACCCTATGACCAATCCCGACCCGCACTATAGCAGCGGTTATGCGGGTTGGCCCGCGGGCCATATCTTCAAAGCTTGACCAATCATGTGAACCTGCAAGAAAATGAGATTCTCATTTCCTACAAGTGTTGGGGTCGAAAACGGTTGCGACGAAGTTAACGTCCAAATCCCCGCAAAATACAAGTATGTCTTTTCGCAACAAATCATGCTCGGTCAAGAGAACGTCACAACGTATGTTCCCGATATAAAGCTTCGTTCGAATTCTATTTAGATCAAACATAAGCCATCGGAAACATACCCAGACCGGTTACGGATAGGTCCGAGTATGACGATCGGAACACGGACGAACCAAGCTCGGTCATTACGCTAGTACCACACATGCACGCTGTCCGGTCGCTACGTAGCGACCGAGCGTCCGTCCCGCTCGGTCGCTACGGAGCGTCCGTTCCGCTCGGTCGCTACGTAGCGACCGAGCTTCGGCTTGGGCTCGGTCGCTACGTAGCGACCGAGCTCTTCCGAAACATCGATACGACAATTAATCCATGCATTCTCGTCTACCCTTCGATGCTATCTCCCAAAGACCGTAGCGAACCCATTTCATGTTTCCCGCAATTCTAAGTCATCGATCAAACTTTACGGTAAAAACCGCGGAAAGTTCGTTCTTTATCGAAAGAAGCCGTAATAAACGCTTCGAGTCAGAAGACGGCCCAAAGGGATCCAAGACATGACTCGAGGCCCAACTTACGATTTCTTAACCAACAGCCCGTAAGCCGCATGACGGTTTACGCTTGGTTC
>NC_027756.1:45179556-45229121 GCF_000695525.1 Brassica oleracea var. oleracea | reverse complement strand
AATTAGGGTTTTCCTAGTTTTCTTATTTAAACGGAAATCGACAGTGCGAATTTCGGTTCCCACAACAAGCATACAACACTATCCATAATGTAATCAAAATCAAAGATATGACAAACAAACAGATAACCCTTAAGTTATGTTTAATTAGTCATCAGGCATCACTTTCATTAGTCTCGTTTTGAGTTTTAGACAATGTTCGGACTGAAGTTTTAGACATTGTTCACTTACACTTTTTCCATCATCAAACGAAACATGGTAGTATGATTTGTACCTGTTCACTTGCTGTTGTTTTGAAGCAACTCATCCTTTGTCTACAGGTTTACTTTTCCTTATGTTGTTATGACGCTCTAGCTTTCTCCAACAGCTGCGTTTTCCCTCGTCAAAGTCCGGGAGCACATGGAACCTGCCATATGGTTTACTCATTCTAAGGATGGTAACAAGACCGATAAGACCAAAAAAGTCTCCCATAAACAATACTAACTAGCTATTAGATAGTTGATAAAAGTGAATTGGTTCAGCTCAGCTTATGCAGAACAAAGAGAGTTGTTTAATAATTTATGTATAATTTCTGGAACCAAGAATCTCTCCGCAAGTCACCCAATTTCCTAATGATAGCTTTAATAGTTTCTAAAACTACCACAAAGACATCATAAATCAATCTAGATCTTGAAGATATCGTGCTGAAAATCAACTTTCATGAAGATAGTTATTAACTTATGTTTGTTACGTGTGCAGCGTTTGTAATTAGCACTTACGTTCATTAGTCATTACTCATTACTTAATTAGTCTCGTTTTGTTTCTAAGACACAACATCAATGAGTACATAAGTAACTTCAATTTTTTAAAGATGTGAATTGACACCAATAATTCAACATGTAAAGGTAAAGTGCACGGATATTCATAAGTTCATAACCAAATTCAAATAAAACCAAACACCAAATCAGTACCACATCCATGCAATAAATTCTTTCTCTAAAGAAATTGTTCATGATTTGTGGCTCAAAAGGAAAGAAAGAAGATGATGCCGAGAATAAGACACTTACTTGATCAAATGATAAGATGAACACCATGCATGGAGAAGTTATTGTCGAGAATCGAAGTTGATGTGGTGGACTGAAGAAGAAGATACGCCAGAAGAGATCGTCTTTCAAATCATCAGTTCTCTCTGTTTCTTTGCCGGTGGGAGCTCGAAGAGACAAGATGACGAAGTGGGTGCGGATCCCGCGTGTCCCGCGGTACAACACGATCCCATCCCGCTTCCGGCCCAAACCCGCACAAGCTCAGCCCGCGAGGCCCGCTAAAAAATGGACCTAGTTATGTAGTGACCAATCCTGACCCGCAACAGATCTTAATGGGCCGGTCCCGCGGGCAAGCTCCTAAATTGCCATCTCTATCTAAAAGGTCCAGCAATAAATCTTGGACAGTAAATAACGATAAAGAAGAAAAATATAAAAGGTTAATAATAAAGTCCCACATCGACAACAATGGAAAAGCTGATACCTCATGTACTCTATAAATAGAGGCAATTTGTCATCATTTTGCTTTCAAGTTGGGCTTTTATTTATTTGTTAAGGTCCGGTAACTTGCCAAAGTAATAAAAAAATTGCCTATTAGGCGCTTAAAAATCGGTATAGAGACGATTTTTTACTTTAGGCGGCCGATTACATGGTTGGCCGAGTAGGTGCTCCGATTTGGGCTAAATCGTCACGGAACATTCACGCCGAGCGTCTAGGGGACCGATTATGCGTTTGGTTGATTTTAAAATTCTTCGTTAATTGGTTACTTCAATTCTCTTTTAAAAATTACATCCAAACTATAACAAGCTAAACAAAATTCTGACATAACTAACCAAATTTTAAATCAAAATTATCAAATTTTGAATCTCAAATTTTGAATCGAAATAACCAAACTAATTAAATTAAATTAAATGAAATTTAACTGAAAAATGTAAAATCTCAGTTGAGATTAAGCTGAAATCAAAATCTTTGTTTAATTTAGATTGATTTTCACTAACCTGATTAACCCGTACTGAACTTTTTATTTTCGGTTCAATTTGGCGCAATTATAGATTAACCAAACTAACCGAAAAATCTAAACCAAACCAGCAAGACTAGTTTGAACAATATTCAACAATCTTTTTCTCAAATGGTTTAAATTAAATAAATAAAAATGAACGGTGAGATTCGACTCTGACCGGTCTTGATTTCGTTACATTTCTGAGTCAACAACAGCCATCGTAATAGAATATCTAGACCTGGGCGTTCGGGTACCCGTTGGCATTCGGGTCGGGTTTTTCGGGTTTTTGAATTTTTCGGTTTACGCTTCTAGGTCCCATACTAAAATTTTATTAGTACGGGTCGGGTTCGGATAATAACACTTCGGGTTCGGTTCAAAATTGTATTGCATCATAAAACCCATAAAGTAATCATATATCGTACGGATTCGGGTTATATCGGTTCGGTTCGGATATAACCAAAGTAAAAAACAAAATTTTTGAAGTAAAACATAAAGAAAAACATCTAAATTAAATAAAAATTAATCTATCACATATAAAATTGATAAAATAACAATAAAATGTTAAATCAAGCATGAAAACAAACATCATTTAAAAAAAATATGTATTGCCTTATAGAGAGTAGACTTTTTATTTCAATGAGCAAATTATAAAATACTTATTTATAACTAATTATGTACTTAAAGCATTTATTAGAATTTTAATATTTATTATTATATATAATATTACCACAAATATTGAATTTAATAATTGGAATACTTATATATATTTCAAAATATTTATATTGACTATTAATTTTGGATTTTTTGGGTTACCCGTTCGGGTTCGGTTAATAACACTTCGGGTTCGGATATTTTTTGTACCACCCTACAAGATCCGTTCGGGTATTTTTACGTTTCGGGTCGGATAATGGGTCGGGTTTTTCGGTTCGGGTTCGGTTCGGATTTCGGGTTCCGGATTTTATGCCCAGGCCTAAGAATATCAATCATCTTCTTCTTCTTCTTCCTCCTCTGATTATTATTATTATTCTCCAGAAAAACCCTAGAAAGCACCACCACCCTCACGATTAGTCTATGCCAAGGTGGGTGGTGGGGGAGGCAGTAACCATCAAAAAGGTCAACCCTTGAAAGCTTAAAACCGAATCGAATCGAATCCACACAATCGCGATAGATTCTGAGGGGGGAAGGGGATGTCGTCGGAGATCGAGGTGGTGGAGGAAGTCCAATCTAATCACAAGGAGAACGGCGAATCGAGCTCTAAACCGATTGAGGACGAGAGTTTGAAGAACGATGTGTACACTGCCGCTGCGTATGGTGATTTGGAGAAGCTTCATAGATTGGTTGAGTGTGAGGGTTGCTCTGTTTCTGAGCCCGATGGTCTTGGCTACTATGCTCTTCAGTGGTCTGCATTGAATAACCGCTCCGCCGTTGCTCAGTACATTATCGAGGTTACTACAAAAGTTTAATCCTTTATTTATTTATTTTCCAATTTGTTTGCTTTTTTTTTTTTCTGTGTTGTTTGTGAATCGTTAAGCTAAAGCATTTGGGTTTTTACAGCATGGTGGAGATGTACACGCGACGGATCATACTGGACAGACTGCATTGCATTGGAGTGCTGTTCGTGGTGCTACACAAGTTGCGGAACTCTTACTGCAAGAGGGTGCGAGGGTAGATGCTACCGATATGTATGGATATCAGGTTCAGATCCTCTTTAACTGTTTTTTTTTTATGGAGATTGTATGTTGTTTAAATGCTAGTAAACTGCTCTTTTGAACAGTGCTTTAGGTTGGCACTCAGGTTCTGTAACTAGTATTGCTTGCTTGTCATATTGTGGTTGCATTTTTCTAGTAGGATGGGTGTGTTCTGAGTTTAATGTAGTTAAAACAGCACTTCGTAGTTTGCCACATGTTTCAGTTAGGAAGATGAGCTCATACGTTCAACCAATATTATGCATTTTAAATTATAAAATGGCTTGATCTGACTCTAAATACCTGACCCTTGGATTATGAATTAAAGCTCTCTGCTAGATCCAATCGGACATCCCTTCTCTTGTTTATTTCTTAATGGATGCATGTTAATAGTAAAATGTTTGCAGCCAACACATGTGGCAGCACAGTATGGCCAGACTGCTTTTCTCTGCCATGTCGTCTCAAAGTGGAATGCTGATCCTGATGTGCCTGATAATGATGGAAGAAGCCCCTTGCACTGGTAAGCTTGCCGCGTAGTGGAACACAAGCTTGCCTTGCTGAATTTGCTACTTAGTTAATGGTTTTTGGCTTCTTTTCATACTTACGTCTTAATGCTTAGGTTTGTTTGCTCATTTAGAGACTGGATAGTTGATTTTATTTGTTTTCGTTACATATTCCTCTAGGTTGCCCTAGTTGCTAAATTTGTTTTTTACTGGTTCTCGAGTTTTTTGTTTTGTTTTGAAGATCTCTGGAATATATATTTCTGTTTCGATCTAGAGACTAATTATATTGGTTAGTTGTTTCTTCATAGTTCAACCGAGAGTTCTGTGTTGTTGCATGCATTATTTAGCTGCTTGGTTTCAAGCTTGCTTATGTCGACATTCAAATTATAACGCTATTTTTGGTAGCAATTCAGGAGAAAGTTCTAATGTTCTTTCTTTTCTTCTCATGTTTTGAGAAATTCAGGGCTGCATATAAAGGTTTTGCAGATTCCATTCGCCTTCTTTTGTTTTTAGACGCATATAGAGGACGGCAGGACAAAGAAGGTTGCTTACAAACATAAACTTTCTTTTACATCCTCCTTATTTATTGAGTTAGATTAGAAAATCATATTTATATATCATATTTTTTCCATTTGTTGATTCTGTTATCAGGATGCACTCCTTTGCACTGGGCTGCCATTCGAGGTAATCTGGAGGCTTGCACTGTGTTGGTTCAGGCTGGAAAGAAAGAGGATTTGATGATTACTGACAACACCGGGCTTACACCCGCACAACTTGCTGCTGAAAAGAATCACCGACAAGTTTCCTTTTTCCTTGTAGGTATCCGATTCACTTTTTCGGCTGTGCATCAATTTTTAGTTAAACTGTTGATTTGATACTTTCCTAGTGGCTACTCCGGCTAGCATCGTATTTGTAGTTGAATCATTCTATTGGCCTGGTGTTTGTTGGCACTTCACACACCTGGAAACCAATTACTGTTCGTAGCTGTGTTATGTCCGTTTCTTAAAACCTGCACATTTTTTTTTACATTCGGATGAACAGCATCATGTTTGAAAATGTGAGAAGTCATTTCAAATTATTCTGTATGAATATTTTTCTGATAAACACTTCATTTCAGGGTAATGCTAGAAGACTGCTTGAAAAGCGGTGTGACGGAAGCACTCCCCTTGGAAAATTGTCAAAGTTGGGACTTGCTCCTGTTCTTTGGTTCATGATCCTGCTGCTTCTGCTCATATATACTAATTCTGTTATTTTGGGTAGTTACCTTGGCCTCTTGCATCTCTTTTGTGTGCAACATATCAAGTAATTATTCTATGCATGCTTAACTTATTATTTTATGCAACCTTTGGTCATTGCAGCATCGAACCTGCCAAAGCTAACAACTGGGATTGGTTCGCTTGCATGGCTGGGATTCATTATTGCAACCGCAGGACTAGTTTTGTTTTACCGTTGTAGCAGGTACATGCTCACCCTATATCACTTCAATTTCTTTTATGGCATTTACGTAGTACGAAATTATCTGCGTACCTCTAGAAGTGGTTTTCTTTTCGTTTATAATATAAAAAATATTTTTCTGCAGGAAGGATCCAGGTTATATAAAAATGAATATCCATGATCCGCAGACCATAAAAGATGATGTTGGTACCATTAACTTTATTGGTTCTCAAATTCCATATTTTATGGTTTCAGATAATCTCGAGTATTTTCAAGTGTCATTACTCATTACAAGTTTTCTTAACCTTTTACAGGAACCACTGTTGAAAATAGAGCTAAACAACCCTGCTTTGCTTTCTGGGAATTGGACGCAGCTCTGTGCAACATGCAAGGTACCTCCTCAACTTCCCTCCCTTTTATGTATTTCTTATATATTAAACCAAATATCCAATTATTGATGCACATCATGAAATTTATGTCTTCACGGGGCTACTTTTGTTTCTTTTTGTTCAGATTATCAGACCTCTTCGAGCTAAGCACTGTTCCACATGCGATCGCTGTGTAGAGCAATTTGATCACCATTGTCCTTGGGTATCAAACTGTGTCGGAAAAGTAAGTACATGTTCCACTACACCATTTTTGACATAAATTATTCTTCTTTCTCAAAATCGCATTACCGCTTCTATTTATTTTGCCTGCTTTGTTCCTCGAACATGATTACTAATATGTGGATTGCGTTTGTTTTTCACTTATTACTCTCGCAGAAAAACAAGAGGGAGTTTTTTCTTTTTCTTCTACTTGAAGTTTTAGCGATGATGATAACTGGTGGAGTCACTCTTGCAAGTATGTTTGTAATCGAACTTGCTTTTTAAGGCTTATCCTGATATGTAAAACTGGAAAATACTTTCAGATAAAAGTTTAAACGATGTATTATATCCATGCAGGAGTATTGAGTGACCCTTCAGCTCCATCTTCGTTTGGAGCATGGATAAGCCATGTCGCCACTAATCACGTCGGTGCATTATCCTTTCTGATTGTTGAATTCTGCCTCTTCTTTTCAGTTGCCGTCTTAACCGTCATACAGGGGTCTCAGGTGAGTCCGCACTCCCTTTTTCTCATTTGCAAGTCTTTGTGATCATAATTGGATGTTTTCTTCATCCAATTTGAATCTCTTGTCTCCTTGGGCTCAACAGATATCTAGAAATATAACAACAAATGAAATGGCTAATGCACTGCGCTACAGCTACCTCAGAGGTCCAGGAGGTCGGTTCAGGAATCCATACGATCTCGGTTACAAGAGAAACTGCTCGGATTTCTTGTTGAAAGGTTATAACGAAGATATTGAGTGTCAAGAAGAAGACTCAACACCGAGACAAGAGGGTATTAGTATGATGCAGATGCAGCGAAGTTCCAATCTTCAAAACGGCAATGGCCACGTTGCTATAGATGTTAACCCAATACACAATTCGCAGTCAGGACATGTTCATTCTTCCAAGTGCAGCCATGGCCATAGCAGTAAACCAAAGAGTGATAGTGTTCCTTTGGGTTTGGGACTTGGTCTTGGCCGGAACCCCACCCGAGCTGTTGTACCTCCATGATATGGTCGTCTCCTTCTTCAAATGTGCATTTGTGTTGTAAGAAACACGTCGAGTCATTGTAACACCCTATTTCTGGTGAAGATAGCAGTTTAACAGAAATGGTTGTACGTTATTTATTTACTTAGTTGGGTTATGGAAGCTTTGTATCCACGTATAGTTTGATAATCCTTGCTTTTTGAAATCATAACCAGATGTAAATTAATTGTCACAAACACTGCATTACAGATTCATATAAGTAAACAACAGATAACAAAATAGAACATATATGTGTGTATATGTTCCTTCCTGTCTACAAAAATCTGAATCTGAAATCCTCCTCTACCACAAGACAAAACCTGCAAAAAGAGATCTTTGAGGTTAGATGATGATTGAAAGAAAGCTCAAGTGGCATCCAGAATGTTAAAGCACTGTAGCAATCGGTAAACATAACAGTTAGATAGTTTATGACAGAGCAATACAACCTTGTTTAAATTTGCAACAGACAAAGAATACTTGGTCTTATTAAGTTATTTCAATATCCTGAACCAAAAATCATAGAGGTAAGAGAGGATCAGACCTAACAGTGGCCAACAACATTCTTAGTAATTTAAAACCTTATGGCCAAAAATTCTATGAAATGAAGCTTTCTCACATATATATATATATATACCTTCAAACGAAGCTAGCTTTAACTAAGTTGGATTCCTGTATTTGACATATGAAAAATATTTTCAATCCTCCTATTCCCGAATGTGAGAAACCTCTTCATGATCCTTAGGAAATAACTTGATAGCTTCAGTAATGCAATTATGTACATCTATCTGTAAGGAGAAACGTTCCAAACTGGTCACACGTTTATGTCTTTGAAGGATTGGTTTGAGTTTCGGCATTACATTCTTTCTTATTTTAATTTGTCCATCAACTTCTAGTATCTACCCCATGAATATACTTTTTGCTCTTAGTTCTTCATGTACTATACCCTCAAATCTCAAAAAGGTTGCAAAATCTTGTCATAACACGTAAGAGATACGATCTTTCACTGATTATTGAAGAAAACTCGACATCATCCTCTATTCTCTGTAACAAAAGTTACATCATCCTCAACAGTGGATAGAAATCATTAATCACGCATAATTATGTCTAGTATTTTGTATAAACGAAAATGGAAACTCCATAGTCAGAACATACCAAAAACGAAAAGCTAAAAAATATGTTTAGTTATGACTTATGATTCTCACTAATAATAAAAAAAAATTAAGAACACAAACTGATAATAATAATGCTACCGACTACTATGATCGAGGAGCCCTAGTTTTTGATTTAGTGCGCGCCAAGGAAGACCAAAACATAACTTCCTTGGAACGCAAGAAACATTAAAAGAAATTTTAATCTTGATTTTTATGCAATGCGTAGAACCGGCTAGGTCGTGGCCGTGGCCGGTACTTGCAACGGAACCGGAGAGACAACGGTTTAACCATACTCTCCTTCAAGTACTTCCGACACCGCTCCGCCTCCACAGTCCCCAACCCCGCGAGCGAATTCGCCAGAGCCGTTTTCCTCAGATTCAACCCCGAATCACTCGTCGTGATACCACCGCTCCTCCTTCGCCTCGGCTTCAAACCTAGGGTTCCGATCTTCTTCTCATTCGATCCCGAACTACTACTACTCGTCGCCGTTGCGATACTGGTAGATCTCCTTCGCTTCGGCTTCAAATTAGCTAGTAGCTTCACGATTTCTAATCGGCGGTGAATAGTGCAGCGGGAGGGTCCAGTGTGCGTCGACGACGTGGGAGAGCACCGGCACTTTTGCTTCCTCGAAACGGCGGAGGAGGTTTTCGGGGTGGCGGTGGTTGCGGTGGAAAGCCTCTTTAAACGGAGGTTGATTTTATCGAATCTTTCGGAAGGAGAGAGAGGGCGGAGGACTGACGAAGCGCTTGATCTTCCAGTAGCCGCCATCACTGGATCTAAAGAGAGAGAGAGAGATGAGTTCGTTTTTGTTAACTATAAATGGAGTCTTGTTGAAGATTCCGTTCGATTCGGATCCTCTATTTATGGAGGTTTACTCTGGCGGTTGCATAACAAGTCTCGAAATTGTAAATTCAAATAAGATATTAAATGTTTGACCCAAAAAAAGAAGAAAGATATTAAATGCTAATTTCCCCCCTTTTTTTTTTGGTTTGAGCTCTTAATTTTCATTTAACAAATTAATCAGATCTGTACCAATTTGTAAACCAGAGCCTTGTACCCAAATAAAGCCAAAACCGATTTGAATATATGTCTAAGCTGATTCGAATCGAGATGAAATTATATTCTGATTTCTCTTCTTTTGGAAAATATCATAGAATATCAATATAATATTTTATTATTCCAAAATTAGCATACAAAGAAAAAAATCATCAAATAATTTATATTTAGATTTGAGTTAAGTAATTAAGAATTATCAATAAGAATTTATGGGATGTATTCGATCTAAACTTTAACGTGATTTGATTTTTAATGAGTTTTTAGATAATTTTATATGAAATGGAAGATTTAATATATTTTTTTTAAACTAATCTACAATATCACTTAAAACTTTGAAATTTGAGTTTAAATTTTTTTAACTAGGAAATTTCATTCAAACACTCTAAAATCAATTCAAAACTTTAAACTCTACAACTTCAAATATTTTCAATAACAATGGATTTAATAGTACTTTATGAAATTTCAAGCTCAATAACCGTGGATTTTAAATGAGTTTAAAATTTATGTTTAAATAACCGTCTATTTAAGGAGGTTTACGCAGCAATCTTTGCGGCTGTAGACCGTGACAAGTAATCAAAATTGTAAATTTAAATAAATGATATTAAATGATTATTTTCCATTTTTTGTATGGTTTGACCTCTTAATTTTCACTTAACAAATTAACTAAAGCCAAAACCAACGTGAATACGTCCTTTTTTTGTGCAACAGTGAATACATGGCTAAAATGATTTAAATCAATATGAAATGATATTCTGATTTCTTTTTCTTTTCTTTTCTTGAAAATATCATAGTATATCACTAAGATATTTTGTTATTAGCATATTCAGAAAATCATCAAAATAACATTAATTAAAAATCAAAATAATATTTTAGTATTTATTTAATAGATTTGAGTTTAGTAATTAAGATGTATGATTTAATATTTAAGGAAAATGTTAGGATAAAAATTCAGGAGGTGTTGTGAATCTAAAATTTGAGGTGATTTGATTTTTAATGAGTTTTAGATGATTTTATATGAACTAAAAGTTTGATATAAGCTTTGTTAAACTATTCTAGAATATCACCTAAAACCTTGAAATTTGAGTTTTTATTATTTTAACTAAGAAATTTCATTCAAACACTCAAAATCTCAAAAATAAGTTGAAAACTTTAAACTCTATAACTTGATATACTAGGGGCGTGTCCGCTTTTCGCGCGGAATATTATTACAATGCTGTTAAGTATGATATTTTGGATAATCTAATTATGTGATTTTCTTTATGGGTTTTTTGCAAAATTGACCCAAAACTCAAAGTCAACCACAAAACTAACCTATGATTTTTTTGGAATTTTCATTTTCCCTATTCACCACACAAGCTCAAATTATTCACGAAAATGCCATTAGTTTTTTTTTCGAAAATAATTTTTTTACTCTCAACACCTCATCATCTTCAAGTATTTACAAGATTGTCATTGCCATCAATACACCAACTAGGGGTGTCAAAATGAGTTAGCTCGCTCAACTCAGCTCAGCTCATAGTTAGCTCGGCTCTTTCATAAGCTAGCTCAGTTCAACTCATTTATTATATGAGTTTCAATATGTAAACTCGAACTCAGATCATCTAGATCATGAGTTAAATGAGCTATCTCGTGATCTAAATAAAAATAATTATAATAAAATAAAATAGTGATAGAATAACTTCTATAATATTGTTCAAAATTTAAATATTAAAAAATCCAAAACATAAATATCAAATACTAAATAAAAACGAACACATGACAAAATAAAGAAAACAACACCTAATATAAATTAAACTAAAACAAAACCAATGATCCAAATCCCTATTCTTCCTGAGAGTCTTGAGCCAATTCATCTTCAATGTCATATATGTATGTTTTACATTTTAATTTTAGAAGAAAAATATGATTAATATAGATATTATCTTTTAAGAAAATTTGGTTTGACATTTAAATTTTAGAAGATAAATATGATTAATATAGAAATTATCTCTTTTTTACATAAAAAAATAGAAATTATCCAAATATAATATATATATATATATATATATTATTGTAAGTACGAAATGAACAAGCTCATGAGTCAGCTCATGTTCATTAAAGATCGTTCATATAACTCGTGATCTAATTTAAGCTCGATCATTAAACTCATTTATTAAATGAGCATAAAATATAGAGATCGTGCTCATGAAAAAACGAGCCGAGCTGAGCCAAATCATGAGCTATAGTTCATTTTGACACCCCCTAACACCAACCACCATTAACAACCAATTTGAAGCTCTTAATGCACCTAAAATCGATTTACACTTCCTCTTTTCTCAATTCTTATGAACTAAAAACAATATTTCTTTACTTTATCTCCATATTCATCCCAAAAAACCCAAGATTTTGATTCTAAATTTTTTTATGGTTCATACAGGCATTGAAGGTTACGATTCTTGGTGGGTCACTTTCGTTTGAGCTTCTGTGTGCTTGGAGAAGACTTCTGTGTGCTAAGGAAGTTATCTCACTAATTTAAGGTATGAAATCGAGTTTTTATCCAGATCTGTTCGTGAAGGTAAGTCTTCTTCGCGTAAACGACTTACCTGAAAGTCGTCTGGACAAAAGAGAGGCTAATTTTGCAATTGACTTTTAAATCTTTTTCTAGAGACGACTTATATTGAAGTCGTCCATTTTTGTTTGGATAAAAAAAAAATCTCGAGAAACCAGAGACGACTTCCGTGGAAGTCGTCTGGGATAAACAGGTTAGTTTTGCAATTGGCCGGATTGTGTCAGAAATTTGACTTTCCCTGGATGACTTACTTGCGACGACTTCCAAGGAAGTCGTCTGGGATAAACAATTTAGTTTTACAATTGACCGGATTGTGTCAGAAAGTAAGTCGTCCAGTAGAAAATCAAAAATTTAATATTTTATTATAACGAGACGACTTCCATGTAAGTCGTCTCAGGTTAGTTTTGCAATTGGAAAATAAAACGTAAATATTTAATTTACTCTATACGACTTACATGGAAGTCGTCCAAGATTTTATTCCGAGATTCTGGTCAAACCTTGCTTATCTTGGACGACTTCCATGTAAGTCGTCTGGCGGACGACTTACATGTAAGTCGTCTACAAAAAAGTAAAAAAATTTGTTTTATTTTCCAATTGCAAAACTAACCTGAGACGACTTACATGAAAGTCGTCTCGTTATAATAAAATATTAAATTTTTGATTTTCTACTGGACGACTTACTTTCTGACACAATCCGGTCAATTGTAAAACTAAATTGTTTATCCCAGACGACTTCCTTGGAAGTCGTCCCTGGGTTTCTCGAGATTGTTTTTTAAACAAAAGTATGCCAATATTTACAAAGGAAGACTTCCAAAGAAGTGTGCTGTAGAGACGACTTGTCTGGAAGTCGTCCTTTGTAATATTTTAATTGCAAAAATGACCTAAATGGATGACCTCTCTGGAAGTCTACTAGACGACCCCTGTGGATGTCATCTGCGTCAATGTTTAGTAAACTTGCATTTTCTCTAAAACTATAAAGACTTTTTAACATTTTCTTGTGAATTCATATTTATTAATGAATATTTGGGCTACTGAATGAAATTTACAACTTAATTGGTGATATTTATTAGGTTACCAACCTTGATGTTAGTTAAAGTTTATAGCTATTGTGCTTTTAACTCATACATGTTCTATGTTTGCTAATGTGTTTTGTTTTATTTTTTTCAGATGGATCGTCAGTTACATGCAGTGTATGGAGAATGGTTGTTGAAAGATGGCTGTTAGAATTTTGTGGTTGATAAGTTCAAAGGAGCGAGACTGTTCTTTTTGAGGTGAAGGTTCAACACATGCTGAACTTGTTGCAATGGCTCAAGAAGATTATAATCTGGACATGAACACAGAGTCTGTGCAGTTAGCCTACTCATTACCAGAGGCAATGATGCAACGGATGGCTCCAGACACCCCTCCTATTCATGTTACAAGTGATAGACAAGTTCGGAACTTGCTCGAGATAGCTAAAACGCATGAAGTACGTCTTTGTGTATCAAGCCTTAGCAAGATGAGAGCTGTTTCAGAGGAAGGGGAAGAGAATGATGAATGGGATGAAGCTGATGAAGGGAATAAAGGTGATGAAGGGGATGAAGATGATGATGATATGGCTGAAGATGAAAATCATGATGAGGAGGAGGATGATGGGGACGAGGATGATGGGGACGAGGATGCTGATATCCTTGTTGCTGCTGAAACGGTTGATGATGCTGAGGATTACAATGAGTATGGGAAGGTTAAAGATGAGGATCAGGAAGAGGAAGAAGATGATATGTGTATTGAAGATTTCAAAAGGACATATGGTAGTGAAGGAGGAAGATCATATGGTACCAGGATCTATGTCAACCAGAGTTTTGCTAGTAAGGATGCATTGGTTTCAGAGTTACGGTTGACAGTGGTGAGGCGTAAGTTCTCCTTCAGAATATACAAGTCAACGAAAACTCTCGCTGTGGCAACATGTCAGGTTAATGGTTGTGGATGGAAGATCAGAGCGAGTGTGAAACATGGGACAAACAATTTTTGGGTAACCAAGTATGTGGAAAATCATAAATGTTCTGTGGGAGACAGAATCGCCCAGCGGAAACACTGTACTCCGAAGTATGTTGGTAGGCTTTTTATAGATCGTGTTGGAATCATTGATGGGTTGAATCTGCAGCATACCAAAGATGCAATGAAGAACATGTTTGGCATGACACTTGATTACAACACTTCATACAGAGCATTGTTATATGTGCAAGAATTGGTGAGAGGATCAGCGGAAGATGGGTTTGAGCGACTGCCTTCATATTTGGAGCAAATCTCCTTAGCAAATTTGGGAAGTATGAAGGTGTTATGTTAGTTGCAGCCGCACAAGATGGTAATTTTCAGATATTTCCATTGGCTTTTGCGATCGTTGATGGTGAAAATGATGAATCTTGGGAGTGGTTTTTCACAAAATTGGCGAGTTGTGTATCTGATGAGTATCCTCTGGTGATAGTCTCTGACCGGCACACGGGCATTAAGAATGTGTGTGATAAGGTGTTTCCGTGGGCTATCCGAGGAATATGTTATTATCACCTTCAACAGAACATTGTCCAAAAGTATAAAGGGAAGCATCTCTTGTACTTGGTGAAAGGTGCTGCTTATGCTCATACACTTTACGATTTTGACTGGTACATGGATGAGATAAGGAGTGCAAACCCGGAACTTGCAACCTACTTGGAGAATGCCGACGTGACCCTATGGTCAAGGGTTCATTGTCGGGATACCGGTACAACATAAAAACTAGCAACATCGCTGAATTATTAATTCCGCACTGAAGCGAGCAAGAGGATTTCCGATTCATATCCTGTTGGAGTTCATAATGGATAAGCTATCAAGGTGGTTTTGGAAAAGGAGAGAAGATGCTTTGAGTCTCACAACTCAACATAGTCGGGGGGTTGAATACTTGCTTGTTGTTCGATCGGAGATAGCGGATACAATGTCTGTCCAACAAATTGATGGATGGCGATTCTTTGTGCAAGGTGGCAAAAAGGACTATGTTGTTGATTTGGAACATCGAAAGTGTGATTGTGGTGTCTATGGTGCGAGAAAATACCTTGCTCTCATGCTATAGCAGCTGGATCATATGTTGGTTTGCATATCTCCACACATGTATGCCCGGTCTACTCAAAAGATATTTTGTTTGCAGGATACTCAGAGAATATCTATCCTTGTGCTGGACAACAAGTTGAGGCACACACATGATTTCCTCCGGAAGTAAAGTGTGGTCCGGGGAGACAGAAGAAATCAAGATGGCAATCTTGGTTGGAGCTATCTAGGATGAGATGACGCACGCCCCGAAAGCAACACATGGTTTATAGGTGCTCGGTCTGCAAAGAAATTGGCCATACACGTCCATATTGTAAGAACTGACGTGGACGACCTTCTCGTTAGTCGTCCAGAAGACTTAACTCCTGGACGACCTTCTCATTAGTCGTCCAGAAGACTTAACTCCTGGAAGACCTTATGATTAGTCGTCCAGAAGACTATCTATCTGCGTATCTGTTATGACTTTGTGTTATGAACTTCTTTGTATTGCAATTATCTGCTTCTGTTATGGGTTTACGTGTTATGAATTAATCTGTGTTATGAACTTAATTGCAACTTAAAAAGACAACAACTCCACCATTAGATTAGATTATCCGAAAGGTTACAACACTACCAAACTAATTTCCTACGAAATGATAGTTTGTTACGAGGATAGGTTACAAAAAACTACATCCTATCATGACCCTGTTACAAAAACATCACCTTCCTAGTCTGTCATACAAAAGCACATTTCATCCCACAAGTTCAAGTACAAATAAAACATCATTAACCTTGCTCGTCATAAGTTCCCAGGTTCTCATCATTTTCTTCGTTCTCTTTTGCATGGCCTTGAGGAGTCTCCTTAAATATATCCAATGACATCTTCTCCCTTATAGCCTTCGTGTTCTTGTTACCAAACTCTGGAGGAAATGACATCCCAAGAGCATGACATTCGATGTACTTCAGAACGAACACGCCACAATCACCAGCTCGGCACTGAGGTACTCCAACGGTAACTCTCTCATATGTGTGTGGCTCCAGTCTGTGTTTGACACGTTCTTCGTCAGAGCCAGCGCACTCAACAAGCAGATAAGGGACCATGTTGACAAAAGGCTCCATGAGCACATCGAGGTCTACAGCTTTAATATGTGTTAAAATGCTGTCCCAGACGACTATGTGCCTCTTAGGGATCGATATCCATATAGCAATCCAATGCTCGTTCCTGAAGTTCACTGGCGCATAAATATCATCCACATCCAACCCCCAAACCTTCATAAATTGGCAAAAAGTTGGAACAATGCCTGCATGATAATTCCACGCCCCACCAGGGAGTCTTTTTTCTAAGCCGTTGATGTCGCCCTCGTCGCTCTTAAATTCTGGGTACTTGTGGGACCACTGCCGAGAAAATACATGATCAAGAAAGCACAATCTTTCGTTCCTGAAATAATGTGGATTATCTTGATACCGTTGCCTCAGTTAATTAATAAAAACATCCATATGCTGCATATAAAACAATACAAGTAAGAGATACTTATCAGACGACTTACGCTTAAGTCATCTAGTAAGTCTTCTGATAAGTCTTCTAGAGAAGACTTACCATACGACTTAAGCGTAAATCGTCTGATAAGTCTTCTCTAGAAGACATAACAGAAGACTAATTGGTAAGTCGTCTGTTAAGTCTTCTAGAGAAGACTTACCAGACGACTTAAGCGTAAGTCGTCTGATGAGTCTTCGAGAGAAGACATAACAAAAGACTAATTGGTAAGTCGTCTGTTAAGTCTTCTAGAGAAGACATAACTACTGGTAAGGGAAAAAGTAGAAGACATAGTAGGAGACTTACTCCGTCGTTCAGCCTTTCTAAGGGGGTTTGGAGGGTGAAATAAAACCGACTTGGACATCTACGTGGTTTTTTGGCCATGGGTGTTTTAAAATAACTGCAAACACAAAATGTAGATAAACAAGATTTTTTGTATACTAAAGGAACCTATTATGGGAAATTCTCACTTACGGATCAAGTTTCACCCAGTCAGTGAGCAGCTTCGACATCTTCTTGTCAAAGGGAGCAAAAGGATCATAGCCTTGGCCAACCCTTTTGTTTGGAATGATCACTTTGGCAGTGATGTTTCCCTTAAAAGGAGTTTACTGTGAGGCAGCAAGTTTCCTTGCTTGCTCACTCTTTCCACGGACATGTACCATAGCAGCATCCCTCTTTCTCTGCCTTCTAGTTTCCCCCTTCTGTAAATCTGAATTAGTGGGTACTTCTTTGTCCAATACAAGAACGCTAGGTTCACCACTCTGTTCTGGAGGTTTCTCCTCGGGCTCATTTGCTATCACAAGACTCAGGTCTTTCGAGGAATTTGGTTCTTGGGGGTCATTCTGTCCTGCTTTCTCCCCATTCACATTTTCACTCTGCAATTTCGATGTACAAAATGTGTTTATAAAATATTAACCAAATATCCAATTCACACAATAAACAAAATCCATACATAAGCAATGATCCTTCGAGCTCAGTCCGGGCAGTATTCAGCGGCTCTCTCTGGCCCGCTTCTTGTTTTTCAGTTTGTTGGTGTATATATGGAATAATCATGGATAGTTCTTATATGGGATGCGTCAAGTCTAGTCCTGGACGATCCACTTCGGGTTCTCCGTTGAGGGTGCGCGAGAGGAGGTTAGAAGTTGGTCTTGTCAACCACGACTCTCTTTCTTGGTGGCGACGCGTATGGAACCGGTCGGATTCAAAGGCTTGATCTTGGGCTGCCTCTTGTCCACCTTGGTGGTGCTGATCTCTCTGTCTTCTTGGTATTGTTCTTGCCGTGTGGCGATCCTTCGAGGCTGTCTCTGTCTAATAACGCCCCGTCTGGTCAATGCGGGTGTGCTTGACTTCTGGTGTGGCTGTCTGTTCGTGTTGGCGGATGCTCAGGATGTCTACAACGAGCTGTTCTTCGACGAGCTAGATCATAAAGAGTGGATTATCGGGGATGCCAAAATTACCGAGTTCCGATTCTCAATATAACTGTGGTTCTTCTATTTGCAGCAAGATGTAAGTGCAGACTGGCGGAGGCCTCCGATTAGCGGTTTTGCTTATTGTGTTTGTCCCTTCTAGATTAGATCGAGTTGATGTTTAGGTTTTTTTCTTTTTTTGTGCTTCGTATTGTCATTGTACTTCTGTCAAAAATTTGAAAATTGGTAATAATATCTTTACATTTTTATCAAAAAAAAAAATATATATGAGCACTCTTCAAATTCAAGCTCAAGAATAGTGCATGCCTTGCAATAAGGTCGGTCGCAGCCGATGGGGAAACACCTTCTCCTATTCCCACCTGGAATTACAAATCTATGTGTTAAGACAAAGACATAATGTACGGTAAAGCAGGGTGGGGAGGAACAGAGAATATAAGAGCTTAAGAGATGTGTAACAAGACCATGACTCTTGCAAGAAACCAGAACGATTGCATACAAAAAATATATGGATCAGCTTACCAAAATTCGAGAAAAGATTAAACCGGGCATAAAACCAGCATGTAGTGAAACAAGAGCTGTGGCGAAAGACCATGTAAACACACCAACTTCCAGCACTTTTCTGCATTAGAGAAAATAAAGGATGCATAAAGCAAGAGCAGCCCTGAGGAAGAGCTTAGGGAAAAAAAAAGACAAACCTGCCGCCAAAAATCTTGGAAAGTCAACCACCAGGCAACCGGCTCAAAGGCATAACCCCAAAAGAAGGATGATTGGACAAGACCAGCCACAGAAGAGCTCTCCATCCAAACTGGTGTGACATTGGTATTATAGCACCTGCAATGCTCACCACACAATCATCATCTGTCTATCACATGATGATATCCAGAAGTGAAAATGAAATTTTTTTTGTTCAAGATGAAACAGAGACTCACTCACCAAATAGAGCGTATTCTTCATCTCTGTTTGACTTTGGAGAGAGGAGGACAGGTGGAGCAATATAGAGCTTGTGGAGAGAACAGTGTTCAATGTGGGTCCCGCTTCGGTATCAAAAGCGTTCTTAACGAAATATAAGAATCCGTCTCTTCACTTTTAGCTAAAAATGTTAAGAACCGGCTCTTAAATAAGCGTTTTAAGAACCGGTTCTTAACTTTTTTAGTTAAAAATTAAGAGACGAGTTCTTATATTCCGCTAAAAACTCCACCATCCCCCAATAATCATGCTCCTTTGCGTGACTCTCTTAAACTACCCCAAAGTCAGCATCTTTCTTCCAAACAAGTGGTTTAGAGATTTTTCAGACATTGTTTGGTAATTAAAAAAAAAAACAAGTCTTTGAAGTTCGTGTTCTTCTTGCATACTAAAATAATAATATCTTTTGGGTAATGGAAACAAGTGACGAAATCAAGATCGTCTTCTTGTTTATATTCCATAAGCACTTCTTTGGTCTAAGTAATGCTACATCAAACAAAGATTAATCTCAAACCAGTGTGGAGAAGCAAATGGAGAAGCCAAAGTTCAAGACTGTTCAAGAGGTGATTGCATCCGGCGAAGGACTACCGGAAAGATATCTCCACACACCCACTACCGAAAGTCAACCACTTGACGCTCCCGTGCCGGAGATGGATATTCCGGCCATCGATCTCATCCTTCTCCTGTCTCCTTCTGAGTACGGTCGACAAGAGTTGAGTAAGCTTCACTCTGCGCTCTCTACATGGGGCGTTGTTCAGGTTTGACCCTTTTTAAAAAATATGTAGTAATTAAGTTCTGGTGAAAATCTTGGAGTTCTGATCTTTTGTTAACTGAAGCAGGTGATGAATCATGGAATGACAGAAGCGTTTCTTGAAAATATCTACGAGCTGACCAAGCAGTTCTTTGCGCTTCCGACCGAAGAGAAACAAAAGTACGCTAGAGAGATTGGTAGTATTCAAGGATACGGTAACGACATGATTCTGTCTGATGATCAAGTTCTTGATTGGATCGACCGTTTGTATCTCACTACTTACCCTGAAGATCAACGTAAACTTCACTTCTGGTCTGAGATTCCAGCTGGTTTCAGGTAAAAGTTCATACTTCTACTCAATGTTCAAAAAAATCGTTAGGCCTTTATATTAGAGGCTTTATAGAGGAATTTTTAGAACACTGCTTTGGTTATTGACTTTGGTGATTTTTTCAGGGAAACTTTACATGAATATACAATGAAGCAACAAGTAGTGATTGAGCAGTTCTTTAAAGGCATGGCAAGATCGTTGGAACTAGATGAGAATTGCTTTCTAGACATGTATGGAGAAAACGCTATGATGGATACAAGATTTAACTTGTATCCACCATGTCCAAGGCCAGACAAGGTTATTGGTGTCAAACCACATGCTGATGGCTCTGCTTTCACTCTTCTCTTACCTGACAAAGACGTGGAAGGGCTTCAGTTCTTGAAAGATGGCAAGTGGTATAAAGCTCCTATCGTTCCTGATACTATTCTGATCAATGTTGGAGATCAGATCGAGGTAAGATCTCATGTAAAATATTGCAAATGGTTGGTGTAGAATTGAGATACTCTCTCGTTGGTGTTCAGATAATGAGCAATGGGATATACAAGAGTCCGGTTCATAGAGTGGTGACTAACAGGGAAAAGGAAAGGATATCTGTTGCAACGTTTTGTGTTCCTGGTGCGGACCAAGAGATTCAACCTGTAGATGCGCTTGTGACCGAGACAAGACCAAGATTGTATAAGACAGTTAAGAAGTATGTTGAGTTCTACTTTGAATACTATCAACAGGGTCGAAGACCGATCGAAGCTGCTTTGATCTGATGATACTTTTCAAGTCTTGTTCTTGGTTTTTTCACAAATGAATCTGTTTCTTTCATTGCTAGATCACTAAAGAGAATAATACAGTTGCTTTGATTTTTGAACTGTGAGGTCTGCATTGTGTTGCTACTTTTGAGAATACTATGAGGTCTGAAGTGAGATTGAGATTTGGGTGTGGTTGTGATTTGAATGTGAAGACCAGAATTACACTACAAGAAAAATGAGTTTTATTAGCGGAGGAAAACGCTATATAACGATACAATAGCGGTTTTTGAAGCGTTGTATCATCGCCCGTGATAGTAAGTAAAAGACATTACATAGCGGTTTTTAACACTGTTATCTTTTCTTCCGCTACGATAGCGCTTTTCTATCTGCAATTAAATATTCTTTAATAGCGTATAATTTTTGTTATTATTACATTATTAAAAAATAAAAAAAAAATAAGAAAAAATAATTTTAAAAATTTTATATATCAATTCTTTTATACCGATACATGAAAGTAAACCAAACTAAACCAATTTTTTAAAGAAAAATTGAAAAGCTAAACCTAAAACTAAAACCTAGTATACGTTCCTTCTCCGCCTCTCTTCTTCTTCTTCTCTTGCCCGCCTCTCTTCTCTTCTTGCTTGAATCTACCTCCATCACTACAGCTAGCTTACCCTTTCTCTTCCATTATGACTTCGTAGGCCTCTTTTTGTGCATCGCCCGTCGTCTTCGTAACTCCCAGCCGTCTTCAACCTCTTTGTGCGTCGGCCGCCGCCTCTGTCTCTGGATCATCATTACCTCCTTCATGTCATCATTATTCCAGATCTGTAAACAAAAGCAATAGATTTTATTTAAAAAAGATGAAAAGAAGATGAACGCTTAAGTAGAGATATACCAAGGGGAGGAGGCGAGGGGTCATGGTTTCCAGACTTGAGACGAGAAATGCAAAAAAAAAATATTAAAGTGAATCACTTATGCCCCTTAGATCGAGTTAAATCTACGGTGGAGATCAAATATAGAAGCTATCCTCACCCTCCTGTTTTCACCAATGAAAAATTTTTCTCTTTGTTTTATTAACTGACCAATTAGAAAAAAAAGATAAAAAATTAACAAAAGAATGAGTTATAACGATTGGATTAAAACCAATCAAAAACTGTTTTATTGTGTAACTAATTTTATTGATATATAACCTAAATTATCATTTACGTTTATAAAGTTAATGAAGAACTATAGAATTTCAGATTTAAAGTATAAGATTTTAGAGCAAAAGTCTATGTGATAGAGTTCTAAGGTTAGATTTAAGGTTTGAAAAATTAAATTTGAAAAGATTATATTTTTATAAGTATTATCTTTCAGATTTTTGATAAAAAAAGGTTAAGGTTTTGTGTTGAAATTCTGTGAGTATAGATATAATAAATTTATTTTAGTCTTAACGTGTATGTTTTAGTATTGAAATTTTAGAACTATCAAATATGAAGTTTATGATTTTAGATTTAGAGATTATGTATGATATAGGGTTTGGATTTAATGTATATAGGTTTGGTGTTTAATTTTAAAATATTTAAGTTTATAATTCTATATTTAAGATTTGGAGTTTAATTTCTAAAATATTATAAGGATTATAACTATATTAGTTAAATTTAGCTTTTTAGAGTATATGGTTCAGAAGTTTGTTTAGGGTTTAGGGATTCAAAAAGTATACTATTATAATGTTTATTATTTTATGTGCTATTAAATGAATACTATCATAGCGTTTCCAATTATGCCGCTCTATCATAGCGTTTCCAAAAATACAAACGCTATCTAAAACCATCGGATATGTCAACCATAGCAGAAAGCGAAAAAACGCTATCCTGGTCTACTATTAAAACACATTTTTCTTGTAGTGTTAGCTTGATTTTTTTGGAATGGTAGATGCCAATGAAATTCCACAAGTGAATGGAAACACACAATAATAAAATATTTCCTTGAGTTAATTTATCTTTTTTAGTAATTTTGATTACATAACTACTAGATGAATTAAATATTGGGGAAATTGGGAAAACAGTCCATATTGAAAACAGTCTATCTATATATACCTTTGTATTAATTTGTCAATATTGACACAATTACCTTTACATTTCCTAAATAATTATCAGATATTATATATAACTCAGAAAAATATAAAAATCTATAAACTCATGTGAATTTTTAACATGTTTAACTATACAATTTTTTTTTTAATTGTTTGCTAATCTATGTTTTCTAGAATATATATTATAACCATTTTTGCAAGGATATAATGGATATTCTAATTTTTATCTACGTTTTAGATAGGTTAGCTATCTATATATAAAATTGGTTTTTTCCTTTCTGCTGACAAGTGTCAGGGGGTTTTTCAACACATGTCATCCAAGTATTTTTTTTACATTTTAGACACTTCTTTTTTTAGATTATTGCAATTTGACCAAGTACTTTCTAATTGTACACTATCTAGTCATTTTCGCACTAACTATTATCGTATGAAGTTTGATAATCTATTTATAGTTCACTAAAATTCAAGATGAATAAATAAATAAATAAAATAATAAAATTATATTTTACATATTTAATTTATTCACGACTAAAAATAACATAAATTTTGTTATTCTATTATTTTTACTATTTCCTATTATTTAATTTACAAATTATATATTTATTTAACTATTAAAAATATAAAATGACCAAACTAATAAGAATAAATTAGAGTGCAATAACTTAATCTAAACATAAAACTTCCACGGTCACAGAGAAAAAACAAAATATCATAGTAACACTAACTCAATAAAGGTTTGGAGCTGAAAAAATATCAATAAAGAAACTAACCTATCTCATCTTACCATATAATATAATGTCTTGGATAGAATAAACAGATGTCAGAAAAAAAGTAAAAACATAAAATATGAGAAATCAATCTCCGGAACACAAAGGATCGCGATCAAGCACCAGCGCAAAAAAAAAACCAAAAAAGTGGGTCAAAGAAAAAATAATCATCGTAAGAACAAAGTCACCACGAAACAAAAAGACGCAAGTCTAAAGCACCGGAAGCACAACCACCAGCTAAGAGATAAAAAAAGCACCTCACAAACTAAACAAGCACATACAAGGCGTCCATGCCATCGAAAAACCACAAAACTCTGAATAGAAGAAACCAAATCTCCAAAAGACTAACTCCGCACACCTGCACGGAGGGATGCATGAGAAGAAGATAAACAACCTGAGTGGGGGAGAATGGAAGCCAACCACCAAAAAACAAAAGCTTAAGCTTGAGACCATAAACAACCTTTCAAGCGCACAAAACATACGTAGAGAAAATACTTTTCAAGCCTGGAGTAGCAAATATGGCGAAAGGAAGAGCCACCAGAGACGTGATCAGCGATGACAGGTGCAACGAGACGAGAGAACAAAGAGGTAAAAAGAGACAAAATAAAATCAACAAACCGTGTAGCCATCCTCGAGCTATGAAAAAGAGATGGAAGTTAGATCACCAAAACCAGATCTTGAAAACCAAGACAAACAGAGACTCTCGACGACAAACCAACGACGAGGAAGACAATATGAATGACAACTAAACTCTGACCCAACCCAACGAGATGTAGTTTCTAACCTTAGCCAAAATCTAAGAAAAAAGAGGACCAATATTGACCGAAATAACCTATAACACTGTAAGAAACAACCGCACGACATGGAACTAATATGTCTGATATATAATAAATACCAGATAATCTCACAGAAAAACAAGGTGAGGAAAAACAAGAGCTCGGAGGTGAGTCTATTCCCAGTGATGGTGAGAAGCACTGCACACTGTAGAAGTAAATGAAATACATAGATGGTGACGGCTCAATGTCAAAATATGGGGAAGAGTGTAAAAAACATCTAAAAAGAGTAATGTTAAGAAATGTGAAAAATCAAAATACAATTTTGATGTCGTTAATCTTAGAATCAACAAATGCCTAAAAGGAAAGTTATTGAAATTCAATATGTTTTACATCCGAAACTCACTTCACCACTAACAAGTAGCATTATACATACAACAACACATTATTAAAAAACAAACACATAATATATTAACTTATTACCTACTACTACAGAACATAATAAAACACAAAATAATGATCTTCACAAATAAATATTGACCACATAATCACATCATCCAAAAATCATATTTAAAAACAATAAAATAATATTCTGCGTATATATTGTAATGTTTTCTCTGTGATCTAAATATAGAATACGCTAACTTCTGTTCTAACCGCTTTTATTTGTTAATACAATACATTTTTTAAGCTTTGCACTGTATTTTAAGAAAACATGAAAATGTTAATTTATGTTCTATTTTTACTTTACTATCTTTCCTAGATAAAACAACTACTATTACGTGTGTGCTATGTTTTAACGGATTATAATTTATATTCTCACCATATCTTTATCGTTCTACCATGTTGAGAACATATAATATATATTTTGGTTTAATCTATTTTTTAATCTGAGAAATTTTAGGAAACAATCATAAATGATTTTATTTAAACTTATATGAGTTATTTTTTAAAAAAATTTTGAATATAATTATTATAAAAATACATGATTTTTATTTTGTTAAAATTTTGATGTTATGCATAATGTAATTAATATGTATATTTGACTTATATATAATTACAGTTAAAGCGTCGTGTTATGTTTTTTTATTTATATGTAAATAAAATATTTCAAAATTTTGATTTTATATACAATATAAATAAGTTTTTTTTTAGTTTTATATTTTATTTTTATTAATTTTATCAGTTTTTTAGTTTTATTTGTTTTACGTTTATTTGATTTGTGTATATATAATTAAAATATGAAATTAAATTATATTCTAATGAAATATCTTTTTATCTTTTTACTATTTTATCAAATACAGCTTTGATTATATACTATAAATATATTAAAAATACTGTATAAATTACATAAATAAAAATACGAAATTAAATTATATTTGGATGAATATATTTTTTCTTTTTAATTTTTATTAAATATAGAATTGATTATGAATTATACATATATTTAAAATATTTTACAAAATACATAAATTATTAGTTTAATAAAAAAAAAATATAAACTACATAAATTCGTAATTATTAAACATAAACTGTAATTTAAAAATTAAATTAGAGGATTATAAGGTTAATTTCATATTAAAAAATAATCAAAGGTATAGACAAAATTATAAAGTCAGGTATTAAATGTCAAATAGATTTTGAATATGGCCTTATTAATTAACCAATTTCTCCTTAAATATTTCAATTTTTCTTCTAAGTATCAAACTAAAATGTAAGAGAATATATAAACTGGTTAACTATCACTCTTTTGGTTCTGGTTCCATAGACATGCTTTGGACAATAATTGAAACAACACCCATTAACAAAAGAAAAATGAAACAACGCAAATATTGAAACCGTAGAAAAAGAATATCAAAGCATATAAAATCAAGCAACACAGAAAAAAATAATTAGTAGATTATACCATTTGTCTCCATCTTAACCGGAAATTTATGACAATTTGCACTTCCGAATTTGTTCGGTCAGAGAATTAGATTATTATTCCACAATCTCGCAGCTCCATACAATGTCCATATATACGCAGTCACACAGCCGTACGTATGCAGAATTATTATGTGGATATTAGTAAAATGGGATGTGTTTGCAGTAAGCACTTAGGAGGAACAAGAACAAGGCATGAAAACATCTCGCTTCTTGCTTCTCAAACCTTTTGTAAGTCTGTCAATACACATTAATTTTGACACATGTTTAGTTACTAACTTACGACGTAGTTATTATTAGTTATACTGCATGGAGGTTTTCTTATTTTACACGAATTGGTAGAGACCAGAGAGTAACATCTTTAACTGGTCTTGAGGGTTTGCAGTTAGCGATGCTGAGGTTGAAGTTCTACATGAATTGTTCACCAAACTCACTTCTTGTGTCAGCAGCGACAACCTTATAACCAAAGTTAGACTCCAAAATATATATTCTTTTCTACAATGTGAATAGAAAAGGTGTGCTTGTGTTATGACTATATATAGGTTTGTTTCAGGAAGGTTTTCAGTTTATCTTAACCAAGGACACCAAGAGACGAAGTCTTTCTACGGAGCGGGTAGAATTTCTACTATATGTATATAAATTAAACTTCTTGTAGTCAGTCCTGCTTTTATTACTGAGACAGACATGATCAATTTATATTTCTCACACGTACTTCTCTTAATAATCTTAAAGAAAGTACAATATTCTATGTAACTTTACATTACTCATATCATACGTATACATGCAGATGTTTGGATTGTTCGATATGAGAAACGATGAGGCAATTGATTTTGGAGAGTTTGTACACTCTCTCAACATTTTCCATCCGAACTCCACCCAAAGAGATAAAGCCTTATGTATAGATGAAATTTTACTATATATTTAAAAAAAAAAAACTATAAACCATGATTTTTTGTGTGTGATAAAGGTCCCATGTTAAATCTTATCACTTGTTTATAAACAGTTGCATTTCGGCTATATGATACTCGTCAGACTGGATTTATTGAACCGGAAGAGGTACGTCGGTCATCGTTGTCACACAAAATAACAAGAACACCAAAAGTAAAAGAAAACTAAACATATATCTCTAATACCGTATAAGAAGAATCACAGGTGAAAGAGATGATAATAGACGTTCTAGAGGAATCAGAACTGATGCTAACCGAGAGTATCATCGACTCGATTGTGTCTAAGGTAGATAATTATGTATAAACGCAATTTACGAAACTAAAGGTTATAGACCGGTTTAACATTTTAGTTATTTATTATATACTGTTCATATCTTTTTATATCACATCACCATTTCTGTGTTGATTTATCACACTAAACATAGATACATACAATAAAAATTCTATAAATTAATAATGTTAGGACTATGGTATTTTATTAATTTATAGAGTTATTAATTTACAAAAAGTTACTTTTTAGATTTTTTTTCTATTTTTTTTCTATTTTTTTTCTATTTTTTTCTATTTTTACTTATAAAATATGAAAATAGTTGATTTTAATGTATATATTGATATACATTAATTAAATTTTAGAAATTAGACTTTCATATTGTTTTACGACATTATTTGATGTATATTTTTATGTTTCATAGAATTCAAATGTGATTTTCGATATAATTTTACAAAATATTATCATAATATATTGAAATTTTAAGAAAAATAGAGATACTTTCATTGTGAATATAAAACCAACAATATAATGTTTAGTTTGTACTTATATAATATATATATATAGATTATTAGTTTATGATTTTAATGGGATCATATATTTATATAGGACTTTCTAAAAAATTATTATCTTATTATTTTATCGATTTATGTCATAAACCAGCATAACTTGGGCCCGGAGAAATTATAGTATTTATTAATTTATCAAGTATTAATTTATAGAGTTTCTAGTATCAAATTTATAAGGTTTCCTAAACTAGAATTACACATCTTAATAAGATGAAAATCATATCCCTAAAAATCTTGATTGTCATTAGTTGTGATTGTTAAAGTCTTAAGTGTGATTGCCTTGATGGTTGATAGTGGGAGATCGATATCTCACTAAATTTTGCAGACATTTGAAGAGGCGGACAGGAAGAAAGATGGGAAAATAGATTTGGAAGAATGGGAGAACTTTGTGGCCAGGCATCCTTTGATTCTCAAGAACATGACCATCCCTTTCTTGAAGTAACTTGCTTCTTTCCATATAACATATATACACATTTAACTTTATAAATACGTGGAAATTTTTTTTGGAAAAAATGAACCTTTTCTTAATGAGTGCTTCTTTTTAAAACATCTCTGGGCACCAGCTTCCGGTTTTATACTGCGTGTATATTCTTCTTGTCATATTTCTCTCTCTCTCTGTGTAATTTTTCAGTGTTTTCTTCTTTGATTAGCCATTTGTGTATCCTTGTCCTTCATAAATGAAGACATTTTTCTTATATCGAGCCTTTTCATTTCAGGGACTTACCACGAACTTTTCCAAGCTTTCTCCAATAAAAGTCAGATACTGACAGGTGATGATGGGTTGTCGATGGCTAAAGAGTAGAAGGATCAAAGGTTCTTTTAGAAAATGATAATAATCAAATGCAATATGCATATTCTTTTGTAACAAAATGTCTTTGCATTATTGTTGGCCTAATGGCCTATAACAAGATCTTTAAGGTTCAGTGAGAGTTTTATATGGCTATGGACTAGTACTTGTTCACATTAGAATAGCACTAGAAACACAATACTATTTCACATTACATTATTATTGATTTTTTTAATATTACACATTGTTAATATTATACAAGTACATTTTCACATAGTTATACGTTATTAGTGCATGGCACACATGAGTTCCAGGTACTTAACATTCATCATCAAAGCCATGGAGGAAACAGAGAACTAACCTTATTGCTTCTGTTTATTTCCATGCTCTTATTATACTATCTTATATAAACCATCACCCTGTTGAAGCCTTCTCATTCTTCATGATCATATGGAAAGATTTAACTCTATCTTCCCCAACGATCTCTCTAAGAACATCATCTTCAATCTTCTCAGCTTGCCAAAGAGACGGATCCTCAACAAACTCCTCACTAAATATCATACTCGAAACCCATTCTTTCCACGTCGTCCTCTTGTACTTGTCTTCCTCCAACGTTCCTCTAGACAAGAGCTGATAAACATACACAACTTTCTGCTGTCCCGGTCTGAACGCACGAGCTATGGCTTGCTTTGTCTTCGAAGGGTTCCACTCCGAGTCAAGCATGATAACCCTTGACGCCGCGGTTAAGCTAATCCCTTCTGCGCAAGCCGTGATCGAAGCTAACAAGACTCTTGATGGGTTTCCAGGCTCTTCAAACTTGTCTATCACTCTACCTCTCTCGAAAAGCTCTTGATCACCCGTTAAGGTCAAGATCTCTCTCCCTCTCTGCCACCTGAAAATGCTCTCAAACAGTTCTATAAACAGACGGATCGGTGCAATGTTGTGGCAGAAGATCAAGATCTTCTCCCTCTTGACCACTCTGAACACTAGGTTAAGCACAAACATGACTTTAGATCCTTTCTTCGCGTCGTGCTTGAGCTTTTCGATCTCTAAAAGTTCTTGCGCGTTCAAGAACTTGGCGCAACAGGCTGAGGTCTTGACCAACCAAGGATGTATAGCTGCTAATGTAACAAGAAGCTCGAGCTCTAGTAGAAACCCGTGATAAGACGCCATCACGTTTCCAAGCTTTGTGAGGATCTTATGCTGTATATCCGTTGAGTTCATCAACAACGTATAGATCTGCAAACCGGGAAGAGCATCGCCGCCGCCACTTCCTTCATAGTTATCAATGAAGCTAGTAGTCATGTTCCTCAGCATGTTGAGACCTTGAAGACGTTCATCTCCCACACCCGCGTCAATCTTCTTGGCGATGTTATCAAGAAAGAACTTACGAGCTCTGTTCTCAAGAAGGTGAGGCGCTTTATTCACGCCTTGATTCGCCTTGAACTTCTGATCCAACTCCATTAGAACTTCATGAACAAACTTTGGTCTAGCTAGACACAAAGTGTTGAAGTACTCACAGAAGTTGTTTTGAAACAAAGTGCCAGAGAGAAGTATTCTCAAGTCAGTACCAACTTTCATCAACCCTTTGCGTAGTCTCGACTTAGTACTCCTAGGGTTATGTCCTTCGTCGAGAATAAGAAGGCCAGGACTCTCTCTTAGCACCTTGGCCATGTACTTCCTGTGAGCAAACTTGGAGTCCTCCCTCATCAAAGTCAGGAACGAGGTGTAACCCATTACAAGAACGCTAGGGTGTGCGTGCCATTTCTGTATCTTCTCTAAGCAGTCAAGAACATGCATAACATCTTGGCTAGGTTTAGGAACTCGCTTGAAGTTAACTACACTGTTCTTCTTGAATACACAGTAGGTTCTTCGTCCATGGATCAAATGAACAGGAACTGGGATCTCCCATTTGATGAACTCCTTGTACCAAGTGTAGAGAGTTGTCTTTGGAGCAAGAACCAAGGGTCGCTTCCCGGGAAACAGCTTCAAGTAGCTTGTGAGGAAAGCAATCATTAGGAAAGTTTTACCAGCTCCTGGAGCATGAGAGATCACACAGCCTCCTATGTTGTCAGAAGTGGGATCCATGAGAGGAGGCTCCACAGATCCTGCTAGGTTTCTCCAGAGAAACTCGAAAGCTCGCCGCTGATGCATATGGAGTTTCCTCTTAAGGTGAGGTATTAGTGCCCAAACGTTGTCACTTTCTTGAACTGTAAGCATCTCAGAAGACTCATTTGACATAGTGAAGTCTTTGCTTGTGGATTCTTTGTGGCTCAGTTTAGTCTTTATGTCATCTTCTTCTATCTGCTTAGTCTCTATAGTCCACTTCTTATGTTTAGCCTATTCAAACCAAACCACAAACACAATCAATTAGTCCATCCGATTCATATTAAGTGTTTAGCATTTAATTTTTGTTTCATTATAAGCTTCATTTAGCATTTCCAATGCATATATTAAATAAACTTTTCAGTTTTTTTTTTTAAATTGTTACTTAACAAAAATCAACCAAAATAATTAATTAGTAGGGATAAAATAGAAAAATTACTAGTTTTCTTAATTATGTGCAAAAACTAACATTACATGTTTGTAAAGTTGCGAGGAGTTTCACTTACAAAAGGTGCAGAAACATGTTTGATCTCACTTCCTACATGACCACATAACCTACAACACATCCCAATCTCTTCATCCAGCATATACTCATGTTCACAACCACTTTTCGCTTTTTCAAAAGCCTCATTGTCCACTCTTACCTACATTATCAACATGTATATAATATAGTTTTAAAAGATACGAGAAGATATTTGGAAGAGAATCATATAAATAATACCTCATTGTCGTCAAGAATGTAAGAAGAAGCCAGGCAGAGTTCCATTTCTCTCCATAACATATTATTCTCTGAAGTCTCTCCTTCACCACCATCCTCACTAGAGGTTCCTCCCATCTCCCATCCATGCGGTTTAGAAGCGAAGTTCGTCTTCTTTAACTCCTCCCACTGGTCGACAACACTGGCCGGCTCGCTCTTGGATGCAATTGTTGAATCGATGTTGCTCATGTATACATCTATCAGCTTGTTATAAGCACCTGCGCTTAGTGTTACTTTCTTATACACCTTTGGTTCATCAGAACACTTATTCTTTTGAGCAGCTGACCGCGATGAAGATGATCTGGTTACTCGTGTTTGAACCGACTTCACCACGTGGTTAGGACCTTTCCAGCATAGATCAGACTCCATCATCTCTTCCATTTCAATTGTTTTCTTACTGTACTTAGCAGACTTGCTTCGGTAGTTCTCAATCTCATCAAAGTACTGGTTTCTTGAAAAAACACCACCTCCGACCAAGCTATCAGCATTAAGACCAAACTGTTCCAACGGTATAGGATCAAACACTGGAGTGAAAGGAATCACAGTCAGCCCAAACTTCTCTTTCCGACCAAGTTCACGTCCTCTCTTCTTATCTATCATAACAATCTGACCTTGTCTACGTTTTGCTATCACTTGTAGAGGCTTCCTTTGTTTTACACCAAGTCCACGTCTTCTCTTCTTCTCTACCATAACAATCTGACCTTGTCTACGTTTTGGTTTCAATTGAAGTGACTTGGATCTTTTTATCTTGAACAAATCATTTTGAGTATGATCATCATCATCCTCATGGCCACTCTCTTCTTCTTCTTCGTAGTACTCATCTTCCATACTAACAACAGCCAACTTTTCAAACCGGTATGGCATCATCCGCACCCAACCATCATTTGTATCTAGCTGATAATCACATCCGGTATACCTATCCGGTCTCATAACTCTTCTCTTGGACCGACGCAGTTCCACAACCTCATCTTCTTCCGAGTAGAGTTCTGTTTCTTGGTTCACTTCAAGATCTACTATATCCGCAGGATTAAACATAACCACTTTGGATAAAGAGACACCGTCTTCCACCGTTATATTCATAGAGCTCAAAGAGCTGCTAGAGGCTTCATCCGTTACAATCTGATAAACCATCATTGTTTGCACTGTTCTGACATGAAACACAATGTTTTTCATTACCGAAGTGACAAGCAACCAAGAAAGATCCGGCAAGAAGTTTCCTAACGAGAGCCTTGTTTTCATCAGTGTGGTACAGTCCTCAGAGAACTTCCACCTGTAGAACTGATCACTGCTTTGTTCCTTGTAAAACTTTTGGAGGATGGAGATTTGGTTTAGACCGATGATCACGGAGTCTCTGTTGATTCTTTGTCCTTCCATTCCAATGCAGCCTTGGTCTATGTAAATTTTGACATAGATCTCGCATGTGCATTCAGATTCATGTGGCTTCCTCTCTATAGAAACAATCCTCGCGTCGATCCAAACCTATTCAAGAAAGAAACAGATCATACATGAGCTGAAATAGTATTTTTGGTTAGAGTGTTTCAAAGTTGCATGCACATACCGGTTCCAAGTCATCTTCATGGAGAGGATAGAGAACACAAACATCGATACCAGGTCGGAGGAAACATGTGCAGTCGTTCAAGGTGGCCTTTCTTGATCTGAGACGAAGCCTTTGGAAGGGACGTATATCTTCCAGTATATAACCGTTCTCTAATAGAGGTACTGTCATCTTTCCATGTTGGATCCTTATGTATTCCACAGGGTTCCATGTACCACAGGAGAAGATCTCGAAAGCTACACATTTAGAAAGGTTTCTCTCCATTAGTCAAAGTAATCCAGTCCACACTTTTGACACTCTGAGTTGCATATATAAAGCAACACTTACGGAATTGATCAAATGGATGCTTCAAATCATAGAAACGTCTTCTCTTCATCTTTTTTTTAATGTTTTGGGTCAGTTAACCCAAACGCATAGTACCTGAGGATCTTGTGATGGAAACAAAAGTAAGAATGAGTACTGAAAGGACCAGGTACAAGTAGACATGGGCGAGATAAGTATAACTTTTGTCCATAGCCGTAAATATGATAAGTTATAACGAGAAACCGGCTAGGAGTTGGTCTAGTGGTTAATTTTTTTAGATTATATAGTAGGTTCAAGTCTAGGGTCTTTTTTCAAAAGAGGAGAGTGAATTTAAAATAGTTTAGGTCTCTAAGAGAGGTACGGGGCCTGCGGGTTCAAGACGTTCTAATCATTCAAAACAAAGTTATAACGAAAAAATCTCATAATGCAGAAAAGAGAGAGAGTTTGGTTTTAGATTTGTAATTGTATATCTTTTTCTCCACCACAAATTGAGAGATTATGCATTGCATGCTTCTTCTACCGCACAAAATTTTGGTCTCATATGCACAAAAGAACAGAACTCTGTAACTACAAACATTATTTGATAATCACTTCCATCACCCTTGATCTAACCAAACCCACTTCATCGGAAAAAGTCCACAAGTGTTAATCTTTGTTTTTTTCTTAGCTAAAAACAAAACTCATATATTTCCTCTAGAAGAGAAAAGCCAAGAGGATGCAAATATATAATAAAGCCACTAAAACGGTTAGAAAAAATAGTAACAATCCCCCTTGTGATCAACAAAATCCAGATATCTAACAAAAAATCAAAAATAAATAAAGAATAATAAGCAAAGGTGATACAAAGCAAATGATCATAATGATTATCACCTAAAAGATAAATCATGAAGTATAAAAGCAACACAAGAGAGACAAACAAAACTGGGATTGAGAAGCCAAGAAATGTAACAATGATCGAAGAACAGAGAGTGAGAGTGACCTTGGAATATGAAACGAATCCAGAGTCTGCAGTACAGAGCGATGATTTACTATTCCATGATCCAAGGGCAATAGAGGTAAAGAAAGATGAAAAGAAACTATTATACTGTAAAAAAGGACGGAGACTTCAATACCACACTGGTTACTTCAGAGTCTTGGTCACCGTGAAGTTGCCTATTAAAAAATATTGTAGAAAAGTTTGCATGAATACCTTTTTTTCTTGTTGACGATTATGAAAAAAGGCAGTCTCCGATTGACAAATATACCGAGCGAGCGGAGAGGTCTAAGAGCATGATTATTGGAGGGTTTTTAGAGTGAAGTTGTTAACGAAATATAAGAATTCGTCTCTTAATTTTTAACTAAAAAAGTTAAAAACCGATTCTTAAAACTCTTATTTAAAAATCGGTTCTTAGTTTTTTTAGTTAAAAGTTAAAAAACAGTTTCTTAACTTTTATTAAGAATCCTATCCTAAGAACTTTGGGTTAATAATAATGTGTCTGAGAGACGACAGTTGGGTTATAATGGCTGCATGTTTCTTAAATGCACGTGTAAAATAAGCGGCTGTGATTTGTTCTTAGATAGATTTTCCGAGACGAGAGAAAGTCAAGCTCTAAGAATTCAGTGGGGTCGACACTAGAGATATCGCGGTAACTCTTTGACAGCGATTGTTGTAGAAAGTAGTACATACAGTAAAATAGTAAATTATTACTATAGAAGTAAGAACCAGGCCTGGACACGAATTGGATATCCAAAATTTTGAAGGTATTTGTAATTTGCTTCGTATATCACGGATATCTAATTTTTCGATTTGCTTTGCTTTGAAAAAATACGGATATTCGGAAAAACGAATATCTGAAAAATAAATAGATATGCGGATATTTACGAATACTTATGGATATCTCATATGTTTTGATTAATACAAATAATCTTAAAATTTTGGTACAAATTAATTTTGTAAAATATTTTTTTGCATGATAGATATGATAAAAATTAAAAGAAGTAGTGAATCTACATATTTTGTAAAAAAATTGAACTTAGTTAACAATTATAATAACACAAAACTTAAGAAAAAAATTATAATTGTCAGAATGTGTACTCTTCTTTTTATGTAATACTTTTATATAAGTAATAATGTGAATGAAATTTATCAAATCATATGTTAGAATAATAATTATATAATTTTATACATTTTTTAACGATGATTTATTATATGATCTTATAATTATGATATGAGAAAGATTACATTGACGATTCGACAACCGACAATACTACCTGCCTTATGAAGACCTACGCCTAACTGCATCACCTGAGCCGTCCTATGAAGATCCACGCCTGACAAGATTTACTTGCACCATGTTGAAGATTCCTTGTAAGTCTTTCTTCCGTAGTCTGCATAATTGTTTAATAAATCGTTTTCTCCGGGACTTGAAACCTGGATTTCCTGTAATCTGCAATAAATTGCATAGTCTAGGATTCGAACCCTAGACTTGGATGTAGAAGCTCTTAAACCTTAACCAGTAGGCTACGGTGTTTCCACTAATTTTATATATTAAAAGCTTTAAATATAATCAAGATATACATGTATTTATATATTGCCGGATCGGATCGGATTGTGATTTGCTTCGATTTTAACTGATATTGATTTTTAGTATTTGCTTTGCTTCGAAAGTTTACGGATATCCAAAATTTTCGGATCGAATCGAAACGAATAACAAATCGAATCAAATTTAACGGATAAAATGTCCAACCCTGGCAAGAGCACAAATGTTGAAATTTAAGGAGGAACTGACTCGCAATTTTCTTTTTCCTCTTGTTTGGTCGCAATTTTCTTTTTCCTCTTGTTTGGCCCTAACAAGTACAATCTTAAATGCTTCAAAAGTTACAAAAATACTTCAAATGAGAGTGGATCTATAGGTCATGAAAAAGGAGAGATGATAGATATAGATCGTTGGGATGGTACAATTAATGTAGCATAAAGGTCTAACTCTATGTACAAAAAATATTCTTAGCTCACTCCATTAATATGATGACGATCTTGATCACATTTACACCAACGCGTGTTTCTCTTCCCTTTACATAGCCTTCTTTGCTTCCAGTCGTGCAAGCCTTCTGCTTGTGTGTCTTTGAGTCAGATGGTTAAAGTTTCCAATCGTGCAATGATGTAAGAAACTGCATATGCTCCAATTTGTATTTTTATCGTACTACGAGAGTGATTGGTTGGGTTTTATCTACCTACTTTAGCTTTATTTTTTTCTAAATCATTAAACTTTACCAATCATGCTTTAGCTTTATTTTTAAAGCTACATCAAAAAAAATAAAGCAAACATTTTTCTTATGTATTTTAGTTAAAAACCCTACATCTTTCATTTATAAGCTGTAAAAACTGTAGAATAAAAACAAATATCTATAATATCAAATAAATAAGATAATCATAATAAAAAAAATCTATAAATATTTTACTCTAATTTTGGGTGCTTTTAAATTATTGAAATATTTTAAATAATATAAATATTATTTACATATCACATTTTAAATAACAGTAAACTTTGATAATTTTAAAAAATATTAATATAAATTATTTTAAGTGATAAAAGTAATTATTATTTTATATATACATCACATATTTTATTTTAAAATATCTGCAGCCTATAGCTTATAGCTACAACAAATTTAACTACAGCAAAAGTCTCTGCAAAAATAATCTACAGTAACAACTTTACACCTACAACCAATTTATTTACAGCTAAACTTTTACAACTAAAATTATACAGCCACAGTCGAACCAATCATCACCTATGTCATTCTATGTGTATTAATGTGTTTTTAGCGTCGGTTTGTACACCCTCTTTTGCACTCTTCACCATCTTCTTGCGTGTCAGCTGCAAACAAGAAATAAGGCTTTGAAGTTGTGATAGTCGTTTGCTCTCAAGCACGAGCATCGAGGAGGGTCTTCGAGCTTTACCTTCCGGCGTCGGTTCTCGCCGGCGCTGGGATACACCGATGGCCATCGTGATCTTCTTCATCGTCATGCTACTCTCGATCTTTGTCACCTACTTCACTCCAGTCTTCAAGCTTCTTCTACGCGACGGAGGGACATTACGGCTTCCACACCGGCGACTGAAGAGACGATGCCTAACATCTCTGTCGGGTGCTCTCTCTCTTTGGTTGATGGTCTCTGGTCCGGAAGTTCCCTCACTTCCTCTCAGTCCCACCGCTGCTACAACGTCTCTCCCAGATCTGCTCCCGACGGCGCCTGAGAAGACCTATGCCTCCTTAGTCTGCGGTCTTGAAACCATTAGAGTCATATCTGAAACCAATGCATGTCGGAGAGCTCATCCAGACACCTCCGCTCCAACCATTAATCGTCATACACGGTTGTCTCCTCTTGCTGGCAGATCCGACAATTCCGTGTCGCAAATCTGGTATGACGGAGCACCAACACCAAAACGAAATCTGGAACCAACACATCACCTATGCTCGGTCGCTTCACCTGTAACCAGTCATCGCAGCTCCCCTTCCGCCGTCACAACACTCACCTCATCTCACCAACAACTCGCTTTCCTCCCACCGCAGCTACCACAATCGCCACAGCGAGATCTCATAACAGATCTAAACGCTCGACCACACAAGAAAGATGTCGATGCCATGTTGCTACGTTTTGATTTGAGTAAGTCTCCTTGGTTCTGGTACGGTAATGCCAAAGTCCAAAGGCTTGGATCGTTTAAAACCTCTGCTCTATCATCGCATCTCATCATATTCAGCGTTTCTGCGAAGGTGAACTCGACTTCAAAGTCAAAATTGTCAATCGATTCTGCCATCGTTGCACATCAGCCAAAGGTCCAATTCATACACTTATCTATGCTTGTCATTGTTTGTTTGGGGAAGTCGATGCTCGTCATCACTTCCAACGAGCCTCTTCTTTTTGGTTATGGCATCCCTTGCTATTCCGGATGAGGTCTCTAGAACCGGAGTTTATGGTTCAACTCTCTCTGACCAGGCTACTCTAATGAAGTCTCTGACTTCAGCTGCTCAAGCTCCGACAATGGCAACCATGCTGTTTGTTTCACTGTTAAATTCACCAATGGAATCGGAGAAGAAAAGAATTTCAACTGCCTCACCATCTCGCTTATCGATCTTTTTGCTACTCGGATGTATTGAGATTCACATAGTCTCCCAGGGCAACATAGACGGTTGTAGAGCTGTTCTCTTTCGTTTGAAGGGTGCGCTAGCCTCAGTTGGTTTTCCACCCCTCTTCAAACCCCTTTCACTAGGGTATTTCAACGTCTTTTCAGACTATCTAAAGCTCTTTCGAGCTGTGGTTTCAAGGATTCAAACGAAGATTATTCGCGGATCTCTCTACTTCGAGCTAGTCTCTCCTTGTAATACTTCTATCTTAGGTTTTATTGTTTCCGTGTTATTGTTGTTCATCTTACCGTCGAGCATACCTCCGGTTATAAATGTTGTAGCGCCTTATAATGTTGTAGCGCCTTAAATTTGAATTAATGAAACTTGTGACAAAAAAAAATTGTCGGTTTGTACTATTATTATTTTCTCATAACATAGTCTTTTTGTTAAACGGCTTCTCATAACAGTCTATTCAACAACTGGTTCGATCGTACGTAATCAGTGGCAAGTTGGCAACCCTACTAAAGTTGAGTCGACCATGACCATCTGCCTAAGTCAAGCTTCTACTTCTAGTTTCTTTTTCTAGTTTTTCGAACCAATTTAAACATTAAGCATTTGCTAATTTTGCTGATTATTAGATGTAATATGATTTTAATTTCAAAAAATATTCAAATAGCTCAATCTCGTTTCAAAATATAATATTTTATCTAATAAAATATTATATTTTACAAAAAAGAGAGAGAATAATATGTTACTTTTACGGGAAAATCGCATAAAAAACCTTGAAAGTGTCACTTACTAGCACTTTAAACCTTGAAGTTTTTTCGCTAGCACTTTGAACCTTCAAAGTGACATTTTTATCATAAAAAACCTCCAAACAAGAAAAATGACCGGTTGAACAGGTTAAAAACAGTTTTTTTTCAAAAAATAATTATTTAATTAATAAAATAAACAAAAAATTAATAAAAATCGAAAACTTTAACAAAAAATCACAAATTAAAAAATAAGAAACATAAATAAATATTTAAAAATTAAATAAAAAATAACCAAAAATTCAAAAAATAAATAAGATCAAATTAAAATGGAGAAAAATAAATAAGATCAAATTCAAAAATATTTTTATTGCTCTTTCTAAATTTTGGTTTATGTATATGTAACAGAATCGAAAAATTTAACAAAAAACTCATAAATTAAAAAAAGTGAGAAAAATAAATAAAGATTTAGAAAATTAAATAAAAAATAAGGGAAAAAATAACTAAAAATTAAAAAATAAATAAGATCAAATTAAAATACAGAAAAATAATAATAAATTTCAAAAAATTGAAAATTCAAAAAGCTTTTTTTTCATTTTCAAATATAATGTCTGAAATTATCATTGGAGATATGTGTTGATAAAAAAAAGAGACTAAGATAACACCAAACCAAGTTTTTGTTCTCAAACTAGTATTCAAGGTTCAAAGTCACAAAAATAGGTTTCATTAAAAAGGTAAATATACACTTATACCCCTTGGGTTAATTAATCCAAACTTTAGGTTTTAGAGTTAAGGGGTGAGGTTTTGGAATTAGGGTTTAAAATTTTATAAAATAAAAAAAATACTAAAAAATTAAAAATAAAAATTTTAAAAACAGTTTCAAAAAAATTCACTTTTTAAAAAAAAAATTATGATTTTTTATTTTTCTCCATTTTAATTTGATCTTATTTATTTTTTGAATTTTTGTTATTTTTTATTTAATTTTTAAATATTTATTTATTTTTTCTCATTTTTTAATTTGTGAGTTTTTTTGTTAAATTTTTCGATTTTTATTAATTTTTTTGTTTATTTTATTAATTAAATAATTATTTTTTGAAAAAAAAAACGGTTTTTAACCTGTTCAACCGGTCATTTTTCTTGTTTGGAGGTTTTTTATGATAAAAATGTCACTTTGAAGGTTCAAAGTGCTAGCGAAAAAACTTCAAGGTTTAAAGTGCTAGTAAGTGACACTTTCAAGGTTTTTTATGCGATTTTCCCTTACTTTTACTAACTAACCTCTTATCTTATCTTGAAATTGGTTCATGTGTCACCATGGTTCGTTACTTTCTTCATATAGTTTTTACATAAGCGCCACCTTAAGATAATAACAATTTAAATAGAATAAAATTTACGTATATTTATATATTTCAACAGAATTTACATAAATATATATATTTCTACTCAAATATACATATATTGTAAGCTATATTAAGTTATACTCTTACTTATAAGAAAATAAAATAGCAGTTAAATTAAATAAATCATAATGATATAATTTAGTAAATTTATTTTAACAGACTAAAAAATTCAGAAAACAATTTTTTATAAGGAATGATATTTTTGTGTAACAGTCTTCATATTTTGTCATATATGAAATATATAGATAGTTAATGATTAGTGTATCAAAAGTTCCCTTTTTGAAAACAATATACAGCTCATTCTTATGTGTCTACTAAAACAATATGAAAATACATATCATTTCTTTTGTGTTAGGACATATGTCTTAAATAGCAGTTAAATTAAATAAATCATAATGATATAATTTAGTAAATTTATTTTAATAGACTAAAAAAATCAGAAAACAAATTTTTATAAGGAATGATATTTTTGGGTAACAATCTTTATATTTTGTCATATATGAAATATATAGATAGTTAATAATTAGTGTATCAAAAGTTCCCTTTTTGAAAACACTATACAGCTCATTCTTATGTGTCTACTAAAACAATATGAAAATACATATCATTTCTTTTGTGTTAGGACATATGTCTCCAAATAAATCAAAATTATACATGATGTCCATGTTCGTTTACGTGTCGCGCGACCTGCGACCTGCTACCTGCGACTAAGAATACGTTCGTTTACGTGTCGTGCGACCTGCGACTTGCGACCTGCGACTAAAACTATGTTCGTTTACGTGTCGCGCGACCTGCGATCTGCGACCTGCGACCAGTCGCGCGATCAAAATTTTCTTAATTTTTAGTCGCTGTTTTTTCGGGCGACTTAGATGGGAACCCGCGACTGGTCGCGCGATCAGTCGCGCGACATCAAAACGAACAACAACCTGCGACTTGCGACTTGCGACCAATCGCAGGTCGCATGTTACGCGACAACAAAACGAACAACAATCTGCGACCTGCGATCAGGTCGCAGGTCGCATGTCGCGCTTGCATATTTTTTGTGTGCGTTAATTGTGAATTCAATGTTGAAAATATCATATTAAAAATTGGTCACATATATCTATATACATATGTATGTGTGTGTGGTATATATGCAGGCATGAGTCTTATGAGAATCCAGCAAACTACCTGAATATCTCCATCAGTAGCATCCAACCATTAGAAAGCAGTCAGGTAACTTATGAAAGTTACAAGTGTTTCATTGTACTTCGGATTTTCTGGATCCATTGTTTCATCGATTTTTAAGTTGAGCAATCTGTTTCAGATTAATTATTCAAAGCACACCCTCTCTCTCTCTCTTTAGCCATGAATGTATCGGGCTTACCCTGCTGGTATGTTCTACAGTTTATATATATATATATATATATATATTTATCGTCTAAATTCTCTCTGTTTTTTTGTACTAGTTAAAAACTTCTTGGCATGTGGTTCACGTCACAAGTGTAATTACGGTTTGTTGTTGGGAAATAGTTTCGAACACACATGGCTTTCTAGGTTCTAACATGATGGATCATATACTTACTGTCTTTCAGTGTAAATCAGAGGCCGACATTTCGACCAAAGAAGAGGAAGCATCATCCATCAGGGAGCAATGTCAGTGGACTGAGTATTAGTGATCATGTGGTTGAAAAACCATTCACAGCGACTCTCGTGAGTTACAACCTCAGAGAAGCCGTGAAACTACCTTATGGTGAAGACATTAACCAGTGGTTGGCCATTCACAGTTAAGACACAATCATTCTTATAATCCCTACTTGATTTGCTTATTATCTTAATCATTCTTGTAACTCACTCTTTCACTCATGACTCTCATCCATCAATCCAAATCTGAGTTGATGATACATCATTTTGGTCATTTTCTTCTTCTTTTTGGTTGCAGATATGAGTATAGATGGACAGATGGGATCGCTATTAAGAAGCCAATAACGGTTTCTGCTCCTGAATACGTTGGGTATCTCATGAACTGGATTGCAACTCAGATCGATAACGGAACCATCTTTCCGCAAACACCTGGTACCTGTTAAGCTTGTCTATAGATTTTAAACGTATCTAATCAAAGTCTTTTTTTATCATCAACTTAAACAGATTCATACTGACTCTCTAAATCAAAGTTTGTTTTAAGTTGTAACACTTGTGTATTTCTCATCATTTATTCAGAAGCAACATTCCCAGCGAATTTTAAGGACTTCGTGAAGGTGATTTTGAAGAGGCTGTTTAGGGTTTATGCACACATCTATCATTGTCACTTTCAGAAGGTTGTGAATCTCAAGGAAGAAGCTCATCTCAACACTTGCTTCGAACATCTTGTTCTCTTCACATCTGTGAGTTGATGGATCTCCTCTGGAACATGTTGAATGTTATAGTAGTTAATGTCAAAAACGATGACGTGAGTTTATTGTTTTGCAACATGCAGGAGTATCAGTTGATTGATGAAGCAGAGATGGAGCCTCTGAGCTCGTGGGAAAAGTTTTGAAACCATAGAAAAAATCTATGGTTTCAAGGTGGAAAATAAGGGTTGTGAGATATATACCAATAATTAACATCCTAAAGGAGATGATGTTTCTGTAACTAGTCGAGCTTATACAAATGAGCTGATTTAATATATGCAATAATCTATCTTCTGATGTTTTCAAAGTTTCACCATATATACTCAAATAGTCAAATATCCTCCATGGTTGGAATATATCCTTTTTATCTTTTCCTTGAACTGAGTTGCGTGACCTAGAAGGTTAGAAGAGGTTTTATGCTTTGGGATTAGAATCAAAGGACGATTCTAGACGCTAACTTTTAGAGAAAAACACACATCAAATGAAAAAAATTCTAGTTCCTTCACTGCAAGTTTGCAACTACACCCAAACCAGCAAATATACATAGCAACCAAACTCCTCTGGGTAAACGGTGGTCCTTAACTTGACTTTGAATATAACAAGTGGTTAACATAGAGCTTCTCATTCTTGCAAGAACTAGTATTTATTCTACGACATGGATGACCACCAAGGTTAATTAAGAAATCAAATAGTTCCTCTTCAAATAACAATTGGAATTCAAGTTTATTTGATGCGGTTAAAAAAGTTAATAGCAAAAAGCATATCAAAGAAAAATAGTTCACATCCATACTAAATGAAAAACAAAAAAAAACATAATATGGCCCGATGTGACAAACAATTTATGATGAACTGCCTTCTCCACAAGTGAGCAAGAAGCTGAAACTTGGGTTTTCATGGATCAATGCAAGAGTATCAATGTCGTTTACATCCCCTTGTTCCGTTGATTTTGATAAATCCTCTACGGTGAATGGAATGCTGCGTTTTGATTGATCACTCTCCGTTACTTGAGAGATCAATGTGACAAAACATTTATTCAATAACAATAAGAAAAAAAGGTTTATGTTTACCTCAAGTCGTCCTCCAAAAGAAAGTCACTCCGTACACCATCGGTCAAGTCATCTATCAATCTAATCATCATGCTTGAAATAACCTTATGGTTTGAAAAAAAAAACAAAGAGAAAGTTTAAACAATGTCTAGATAGAATCAAAGGTTTAGACGTCATTTTACAAGTGAAAACGTACATCTGAAGAAACGCTGCTCATGTCATAAATGTCATCAAAGTACATAGCACTGATTCTGTATAGCTGCCGTATACTTAGCACCTGAACCACAAAAGCAACTTCAATGTTCATCTCTTGGAAAAAAAAAACAAAATAAAAGTCTAATGATCATTACCGGACAGAGTTCTCTTGTTATTTTGTCTAAGGTCATTTCCTGCTTTTGAATAATGGCCTGAAAGAGAGCCAAAACAATTGAGTTTACAATGCAATAGAAGGTGTGGCATAGCATCAAATATAGGTATACCTGCAAGAATCCAGCTGCCTGTCTGATATGACTCAACTCATCCCAAGCTGAACCAGCATTCTGTTTTTTTTACAACAAACAATTAAGTCAACTTTTCAGAAAAAAAAAAATTGTAAAAATGTTTAAGATGTGATGAAATCAAAGCTTACTTCATCAGTAGCCTCTATACACCAATTTTTTAGTTTAGCCAAACCTGTTTCAACGTACTCCCCGTTGACAAAATAGCAACAGTCATCGCTTAGGAGAATACTGCACAAGTAGTTGATTTACAGAGAAAACTTTCTGTCAGCCAAGGAAAACTTACCTTGAGAGAAAAGAAAACAAAAGAAAAGGAGATATTACTACTAGTGAACATGCATGCCTGTTTAGGAGCTGAAGATTGATGAAGAAGAATATTTGTGTGATTAATTTGCTGACCAGGAATGGTGGAGTCTGCATCAAGCAAAGTTATAGAGTTTCATTGCTCATTACTCATTAGATTATCTCAATCCGAAGCCCAAGCTGTTATTATATTCTTATTAAATCGCAGACTCACATTGTTTGCTTTCATTAGATTCAAGTAACTGCTTAGCCTTTCCACAATACTTTCCCAGTGACCAATCAAATCTTGTTGAGGAACATTGTTTTCTTGCGCCTGTGTCATGTAAATCGATGAAACAATGAAATGAAACTTGAAGGTCAATATATAGACACACTATTTAAAGGAAGTAAATAAACAACCTGTTTAGATAACCGGAGAAGAGAAAAGACCTCAATCTTCAGATTATCTCTGATCATAACATACATCTTCTCTAGGAATCCAATAAGCTGCTGCTTGAAAAGAGTTGCTGGGTACTTTGCTTCAACTTGCATTTGTCTATCCAAAGAAGAGACAACACCGCCTCCCATGCATCCCTATTTAGAGTGTAAACAAGACACACAAGACATGAAGTGAGTCAGATAAAGGTCAAGTCAGGGAGAGTAAAAACAAAGATTTATAGCTTGTTACTCTGGACGCTGGTATTGCAGCACTTGTGAATGTGTGCTGCAGTAGCTTAAGTAACATGGCTGAATTAGATAACCAATACGCCAAAACTTGGTTGTTATCTGGTACCTGTAATGGAAGACAACATTTTTCATATTGAATCAAACACTTGCTAACGTTAATTTATTTTAACCATGTTGCAATAATTCATAACCCAAAGCTTCTGAACAGTGAAGCAAGAAAGAATCAGCTCTTACTTCAATGTCAGAAGCTATTGTTTGAATGATACGGTCAAAGATGTTGGTTTCTTCGAGTTCAAATGATCTCCAGTGAAGGAGACATTTGTAAATGAGAGATGCAGCAACAGGGTTGCCTCCAGCAAAGCCAAGGTTTTGTGAGATGCATGTGACTAGTAGTTCCTGATTTTCCTGAGTGACACCAAGCTAATAAACATAATGCAATACTCAGAATAAAAATACATGAAAAGATAAGCATTCTTCACTTTATATGAATCCACGCAAAGAAAGGAAATAAGTATGGTGTTGGCACCAGTAACACACACCTGTAGAGCCTCCACCTCTGAAGTCAATGAAAAGATTTTTTCAGTATCCTTAACTAATACCGAAGTCACCTTATCTACTGGAGCTTCCTGTTACATTTATAGGCCATAAGCAATTGAAGAAACAAGAAAGTAACCAGGTCTCATTTTTAAATGTGCAAGACTTAGTCAGAAAAAAGCACACTTCCTCTTACCTGTGTAGGCATTGTATTTCTCTTCTAGTCCGAAACCAAAAAGCAACACCAACATGCAAACGTCTGGAACTGAAAAAAAATATCGTATTTAATCAACCAACAAGGATAACGATGACTAGTAAGAATCTATCTGGAGCATCAAAACTTGTGAGCAAAACGAAATAGTCAAAAGTGTATTGGCTAAGTTTAACAAACATGAGGAAAAAAAACAAAACACACTGCTGGTTCATAAATTCCTTTGAAAAATGAAGCAAGAAAGAACCAACTTACTTCAGTGGCCAAAGCTGCTTTTGTCTGAATGATGATGAACCCTGGTTTCTACATGTTTATACAAACGTCATCCGAAAATTAAATTTGCAAATAAAGAGAAAATATAGAAAATGATGATCCATTTATATTCTACATGTAAAATGGTAAGTTTTCTCTAATACTATTATTAATTTAATCATTTATATTATATTATCAATCATATAAATAACATGTATTTGTTAAATTGAAAATTGCTGTACAAGTTTACCCTTTAGAAGTAATATTTGAGAGAAACAATAAAAAAAAATTGCAGTCTAACCAATAAAATTCTGGTGCACAATCTCACTATAATTTATTTATTTATTTGCTGTGTCTAATTTTTTTTTTTTTTAAATCAAAACTACCTAACTTTATATATCTCCAAATACTGTTTATATAATAGGATGTCAAATGTATAGTTGGTGATCATTAATAGAAGTAGAATATTTTATTTTAGTAAAAAATCTATTATCTGATTTTATTCAACATTCCTATTTTGTTCTCTTTAAAATAATACTAGATTTTGACTTGCGCTTCGAAATACGGGTTTATTTTCGGTATTAAAAGATTTTTTTATATGAATTTCTGTATAAGATATTGTATATTTATGGACATATTTATCCGGAACCGAAGAACCGAAAAACCAAAACTAAAACCAAACCGAAGTTTATAAATAACCAAATGGATCATTTATCTTTGGAACCAAAAAAATCAAAAGCTTAACCATAATCGAACCGAAAAACAAATGAGTACATGGATTTTTAAAATAAAATTATATAACTACAAATATTAATTATATTTCATTTTTAAATACAAAACTATCCTAAGAATATAATTTATAAACTGAATTACTCAAAAAACGAAGTACCTAAATTTTGTTTTCCTAAGTTTTAAGAAATTATCCATGAATGCTAAAGCAGAATAGTGTATTTATATTTAAATAGAAAAAATTATATTTGTACAAATTATTTAACTATTTTTAGTGGGATACAATATCTATTTTATAGACGAATTTAAATATAAACATTATTTTTATATTCGAGCCAGTTATGTAGTCAAACTGGTAAACTCAGTGATCCGCATATAACCCGTTTGGATTTAGTGAAGATCTATTAATTAAAAATCCTATAAATCTATAAAATCTGTCATTAACCCGTGATACGACATTGGTCGACCCGATAAAAACCCAGAAAAATCATCAGATTTTTCTAAAAAAAATTAATTAAACTTCTCATTTACTTTTTAATAGTATATAAGATTGAATAAAGTATTTGATAATAGTTCCATAATATAACAATCATGAAAACTATGATTTCTAGATATGGTCCATAATGGTTATATATAGTTTGTAAGTGTATATTTTGTGGTCGTCGTGGTCATATATTTTTTAAGTTGTATAATATGATCTATACGGAATATGATGAGATTATATTATAACGCATGGTATAAGCATTGATTTTTAGATAGTTTAATTAAGGTCGAATATGTTAACATAGTAATAATTGAATTGATTTAGGTTGATTTAAGCGGTCAATAAACAATAATTGTTATAAACCAAGGTTTGGTGGAAGTCCATATTCGAAGGCCCATATTTTGTCTTTGTATTTCCTATCCCATATTGTATTAGGGTTTTATATTTTATGTAATTCCCTATATACATACTTTTTTTCTTATTTTCATAATACGTTATCAGCACGATAGCCTCTAGCCCTAAGCCCCCACGAAATATTCTTCAACTCAGTCGAAAATCATCAAACCCTAAACGTAAAGGAATCTGCCTTGGAACTTCAAAGAGGCCGTTCTCTCAAATCGCGAAGACCCAGAAAACGATCAAGATATCAAATCGAAGCCCTCGCCGAGACGAATCCGTCAGTGCAAACCGCTTGTCGATCTGACCACCGACGCGCTCTCACGCATAGATACAGTGCACGCCGATTTGATTTAGAAACCAAATCCGATTCCAACAAGGATTTTCTAGCCGAACTCAACTCATGTGCAAGTCTAATATCAACAAGGAGTTCAGGCCGAGAAGAGTTGCTGCCCATGCGATCAAACTCTCTTTTCCATTCAGATCAAAAGGAGTTCATAGGTAAACTATCTCAGACTTTAAAACTACTTAGAGGTCGAGTTTAATTTGAGTTTAATGTAATTAAACTCGAACCATACAAGAGAGAACCGATCGCATATACATTAATATGTGATCATAGAAATCAAAACCTAACCAAGTATGAATACATAATTCGATTTATATCTTTATAATTTATATAATATATGTATAAAACTTAGTAAAACATGGTCATAAGTTTTAAACCTAAGAACTAATCTAAACCTAAAATCGCATGACATGAAAATCGAATGTCATGCTTAAAATCGAAAATTGTATAAACCTATACTATCTAATATGATTCTAATAATTCTAAAACTTGAATCATATACCTAAAACTATTGTTTCAGATCTTATTATGTCAATAATCAGATCACATACTTGGTATGCTTGAAAAACTGATTCCTAAACATCTAAAACCTAATTTGCTTAAACCTAAAAATCGCATACCTTTAAAATTAAAACCCCCTTGATGAAAACTTTCTAAAACCTGTTTTCACATGCTGTTTAAAGCTTTAAAAATCTGATTGTTTGTTTAAGAAAATCTGATTGCATGTTTTTTAAATTAGAAATCGCATGCTAGGCATAAAATTGCAAATCGCATGCTTAATTAAAATTTGATTTGTTTGGCCACCTAATCACATTCTAGGGTTATTAAAACTTGATTGTATGATCTGTTTGTTAATAGAAATTACC
>NC_027756.1:45178598-45179011 GCF_000695525.1 Brassica oleracea var. oleracea | reverse complement strand
ATCGCCTAGCTCGCATGCTAAGAAATTAAAATATGGATTGATTGTTAAAGATAAAATCCGATTGCATGCAGCATGGAACCTAGATTTAATTTGCTCAGTCACATGCTCACATGATCCAAATCTGATTTGCTAGCTGATTACTTGATTGAAAATGATGCCTTGCTTGTTTAAAACATAGAGATTGCATGAAACCATATCCGCATGATTAAAAGCTTGGCCGTAGGATCAAAACTTCATCATATGCTAAACTTGATTCGATTACATTGTCTGGCCTATATGTGTTTTAAACCTTGAATGATATGCTGAAAAATCTAGCAAATCCGAAACACATTACCAAATCCTAAAACTATTTGGATTTGGCTTGACCAAGACTATACATGTTCATATGAACATTTGTAGGATTTTCTCAAAGC
>NC_027756.1:45176761-45178515 GCF_000695525.1 Brassica oleracea var. oleracea | reverse complement strand
GCCGAAATCTATAAGAATCCTAGAACCATTCGGATTTGGCATGGCCGAAACTTATGTTTGGCGTAATGAACAATTGCATGATCTTTAAAGCCTTGGCCAAATGTAGATCAAATGCAAAGTCTAAATTCTCTTGGCCAGCCTTTAAAAGACCTTGACCGAAGGCAAAAGTTTGGCCAAATTGAAATTTCTATTGGCCAAATATGAAATCTAGCCAAACTAATAGAATCTCTTGGCCAAAGCATTTTGGTAAAATCATCTTGACCGAATCCCCTTGGCCAAAATTCCTTGGCCAAAGTCTTTGAATAATTTATCTTGGACGAATTTAAATCTCTATTAATCTAATCAGACTTAATTTATTTCTGGCTATTTGTTGCACACTTTGATTTATTTAATGCATGATGTTTTCAAAATTATTGTCTAAGGGAACAAAATTTGGTATTAAATTACCTAAGTTTGGGATTCAATACGAGATAAATGAACATTAAGTGTTATTATCTCGAGGGGGAGAATCAGAGAATCCCAAAATCCCTAAATAAGTTAAGCATCGACGACAACAATAGCCCAAATAGAACTCGGCCAAAATCAAATCTGAAAACAAAATTGCACAAGAGAAAGATTATATGGAGATTAATGATTGGCAAACCGGTCATGCCATTCTGGTTAAGTATGCGACTTTCTATTGAATGGTTTAAGATATGTTGCCCCTTTGAATAGGGGAATTGATAATATGAGTATTCACCATGATATTTCGAAAATAAGCAAGGAATTTTGTGGGCTTGATCACCCACGGATGGACTGATCATCCATCATATGTGACGACATATGGTTGTAAATATCCTTGTCAAAATCTGTAATAAGTTTGCAAGAGTAATTGGTGATACCGGTGGATTTATGAATCCTTATAAGTTGCAGCAAAATTTGTTCGCATAATGCCAAAGAACAAATAGAGACTCTCCCATGAATTTGATAAAGGGTCAAGAATTAATGTTCCCATATAGAGAACTTAAATAAGTTGCTCCACCACAAAGTTATAAGATGGGATCTGAAATTGAATTAAGTGTATACGTTGGATATAAATCTCCATAAGAATACAGAAAGTCACGAGAGATATGATTAAGGCTAAGCCATAGATTAGATAAATCCGTATATCCAACATCAGGGAGAGAAAAAATAAGCTGGTAAACGATTTCGAGAATGAATAATGATCCTCAAATATGAATATAGAATAAGAGTCCAAAGAATGAATCATTCTCATTACTTAAACAAGTCAATTGCCATACATGTTTGATGACCCAAACTGAAATATACCAGCGGGTTATGCTATAATAAAATTGATATTGGACTTAGTTAAAATAAGACGGTTCCATACATGTATTACTCGAAAATGAGAAGAGCATAAAATTGAAATGGCAGATCCAAAATAAAGGTTGTCCAAAGGAAACCTTAGACATGACCATGAATAAAGATCAGGTACCTGAAAATAATAAGATCTAAATGGATTATGTCATGTCTGGATTATAAATGGAACCGGTAAAATAATATCGACGTCGATGATGATATAATATTTGAATACAAAAGTGCTTGACAAAAGCGAGTATCATGAAACTAACGTATATCATAGAGTGCACTCAGAGAAATTACTCAGAGAAATTGATTAAGCAAATTGATAATGCTATAAGACGTGGTATATGAAATCTCTTAAGAGAAGAGATGTAGTCAAACCAGTTGGACATAAGTAAGTCTTTGGTGAGAAA